>NC_092860.1:62661592-62802538 GCF_032062135.1 Pyxicephalus adspersus
GTGATCAGAAGGGGAATTTAAATTGGCACAGGGTGATCAGAAGGGGAATAATCTTTCAGAATCTTTTTTTCTAGATTTTCCTCCTTTAAAATTGGGAGCGTCTTATACGCCGAAAAATACGGTAACTTTTAGCTAAAGTGTACCTAATCTCAACATTTTCACTTTACATAAAAGGGTAGACAACCTTTATATGTAAATAAATTGTAAATTATTGCTTTTAGGTGCAACACCCTTTTTTTCACTAGGGGTTTTTAAAATTGTGAAGCCACATACCTCTTGCCCATCCAGTACAAAACAAGTTTATCATTTTTAACAGCAACTTAGAATGCTTCACACACATATTGACACATTTTACACCCTGATGGGTCTTATACTTAGAGAAATGAGCGCTGAATATACACATGAGAATACGCTCAGCGGTTCTTTAAATATTTTTTTACAACCACCAGTAATACGTGTCATTCATAAATGGTTTCTCAATGGCTGTATGCCTCTGTGTTTGTACAGCTGGAAGGTTTTAGGCACTTTTTGTATACATTTTTTTGGGATTTTTACACTGGTATTTGAGTTTGATAATAAAATACATTCTGCAATTTTTTTCAAGGGAATTTGATTGTTTAGAAACAGGATACTTACCTCTCCAGCTACCACATGTATCTGGTGTGGAATATAACCTTGTGGGCTTTGCCCTGCATATATCCTTATCTGGACAAACAAGACTGTCTTTTGATTGCATCTTACTTCAGGCAATAAGATTTATCATAAAAAGAGTTGTTGTTTTTTTATATAGTTACTGTAGATAAAATGTGTAAGAGAGGGGAATATGTGGGAGAGAACATAACACACGCAACTCAATGTGTAGTTGGATCACTCTCAAAACTTTATTGTTTGCACATAGTTTATATACCAGTTCAAAAGCATGGTCAGTGCATGATCACATGACTACAAACAACTAGGAGGGCCGAAGGGAGGAAAGGGAGAGTTTCAAGGCAAAAAGGGGGGAGCGGACCTTAGTTTACTGATAAGAAGAGTACAATAGTTTCAACATAATTCAATCATCTACAAAACATAACATAACAAAAGCACATAAATAATTAACTTCAAGACTCAGCAAAATTCCTCAGCCCCTTCAGGCTCTTTGCAAAAAATTACCCTCACTTTCAGACCTGCTGACTACAGTTTCACCAGACAGTAAATTAGGAAAAATCTAAAACAAAGATGTAGACATATATAAAACAGAGTTTCCAGTCCTTCCCTACTGTAGAAAAAGCATTTTTATTTCAGTCATTGTCAGCATCTTGTGAAAGAAATCTCCCTAACATAGCCCCAGATAGCAGTAAAGATATGAAAGGGTTTCTAACCCTTCCCCATTCTATCCAGAAGCAAAAGAAACAGTTTTGTAACTGGAATTTACAAGCATTGAAACAGCTATGAATTAAAGCAAGAAAAAAAAAACTCCTTTTCAACTTTGATCCTGTGCATGGATGGGGAAACTTTGAGCAGATTTGACTTTGCATTTTAACCCTTTTCTGTAAATGATATGTAAAAGATTTAAAAAGAGTTACAAAAAATCATCAGCCTTATCTTGGCTTTTAAATAGAAGTGATAAGGCTTTTAGGATATTACTAGGATATTATATTTTTAGTATCTATTTACTCATTGTAGTCTTTTCAATTTGAAATTATGCAAGATGTGAATCATATTGTGTTTGTGTAAACTAAAACTCAATATGGAGTATTATTTTACAGAAGATATAGGTTTCAAATCAGTTAAAATATTGGGCGTCATGAAACATTGCTGATACTATCTTTTTTGACACTAGATGTTATTTTCTTTCAGAAATAAAAAAAAAAATCTTTCAGTGATTTTAGTAATTTTTCAGGCCTAAAATGCTTATTTAACCATACGTGCAAATTGATTTTTAAAACTATTTTACATATTCTTTACAAGTGGTAAAGGAGCTTTAAAACAAGATTTCTCAAACTTGATTTCTCTAGAAGTTTTTAATATGAAGGTATTTATTTTTTAAAACCCTCAAAGATGGTTTTCCGGTTCTGGCGCCTCATGGGACTGTAACGGCATCCTGAGGCTCCCGCTCACCCAGAGGAAAACTGCAATCCTAAATAGCCATACAACACTGCTGACACGCTGTAACATTTCCCTACATACTGGGGACGACTCTGGATAGAGAAATTCTTAGATAAAGCCTCAAGAGAAGACTCTTCTACCCCGAGGAAACAGCGTGAAAAAAATTGCGCACTCATGTCCAAGATTGCCGACGATCTCCATCTCTCTCAGCAGGATGCCACATCACCTCTACCCAGGCGAGTACTTGAATCTGCAAAATCGGCTCCTGATCATACGCTCATAGCTGACGCTGTGGCAATCCTGTTAAAGCCCACATTGCAGGGGGCTATAGATTCGGCCAGAGGGAAGAGAATTCAGATCCTGAGACAAGAACTCAGGGAGCATGCACGCGGAATAGACACTATGGAGGAAAAAATCTCCTCCACAGAGGATGATGTGATTCAGACCTCCACCATAATAATGAACCTGGAAAACAAGGTTGGCAGCTTGCTGGAACAAAATAGTTGACATGGAAAACTGGTCTCGCAGGAAAAATCTGCAAATCATTGGAATACCGGAAGCTGTAAAACTGGGCAAACTCCTGGAACTGTAAGCAAGCACTCTTCCAGATCTCCTAGGCCTACAAAAGATGTGCAAGATGGAAAGGGCACACCGCTTAGGTCAGCTGAGCAAGGAAGGCAATGCGCCTCGCCTAGTAGTTGTTAAATATTTGGACTATATGGATAAAACCGCAATCCTTCAAGCTTATCGAGCCAATAGGGACATCCCGCTAGAAGGTGCCCCTCTACATATTTTTGAAGACTACTCGGCAGAGGCATACCGCAAGAGGAAGCAAGTCCAGTCTATGGGCCCTCAATTATACCAACGAAGGATCAGGTTTACCATGGCCTACCGGCCACACTGCATTTATACAACCAGGAAAAGGGAACATCACTCCTTTACCTCTGCCCAAGACACTGAGGAATTTGTGCAAGCTCAGATGACCCACAGAATGCGGGACAACACCCCTGAAAGGGAGGACATGGCCTCATCCCCAGAATCTTCATCCTCACAAAGCTATCAGAAAGCTAAGCACCAGTCACCGAAGAGAGCGAAAAAAGGAACCACACTCTGGAAAGTGGTTGGGCAAAAAAGATATAAAACACGCCAGAGAAGCAGATAATTGGTTATTGTCTCTTAACTACAGTTAACAGCTGGAAGTTTAGTTTTTGTTAACAATTTTGGGCAATCCGGCAGTGCATGCAGCTTGGGATCAAGCAGAACTTTCTTTTTCCATACATGAATCGTGAAACGAGACCCTCTGGGTGTATTTTGTATTTGTTCATCTTTCATGTTTCCCTTGAGGAAAAAAGGAAGACCACTACATGAGAACTATTGGTTATCCTCTATCCTAGTCTACCCTACCCCGTTTTTCTTTTTTTTGTTTTTGTTTACATTTCTTTCGGTTTCATTATGAATATCTTTGTCTGGCTTGCGATATCACCTAACAAACAAGTGGATTACATTCTCAAGACAAGCAGGGATCTGGGACTGCCCACACTCTCTCATATTGGTTAGAGTGAAATACTAAGCCCCTTTTGGTGGCCATGTCTTATTGGTCCCAGCTTTACGGTGGCGATTTTAAAGGGTCTTCTGAGACCCGTACAGGAGGACCCTGAAGAATGTATCCTTTTATGAGTATAATATCTTGGAACATTAAAGGGCTGAGATCCCCCAATAAACGCATGACAGTCTTAAGGCACCTGAAACGTATGAAGGCGGACATTGCACTGCTCCAAGAGACACATCTGGGAAGAGAATTTTTTTCTAGAATGCAAAGGGTATGGCTGGGGGAGGTACTGGGTTTACCTGCTGTGGGAAGAAAAGCAGGGGTCCTGATCCTGTTAAACAGAAATCTGCAGGCTCAGGTGCGAGGGGTACACAGTGACGAGGAAGGGAGATTTGTGAAAATACATTTGATACTGGGTAACACCAGATACTCCATTGTCAATGTGTACGCCCCGACCCCCTCTAGGGAGCACCTTTTTTGCGCAGGCTATGGAATGGGTGACTAAAGATTCTTCCCCGAATTTAATTGTGGGTGGAGATTTCAACTCCATCATGTGTGATTCTGAGGATAGGATGGGACCCCGTCAACAGGCTAGCTTCCTTTCAAGTGGGATTACCAGGGGAAGGGCTCAAGAGAGCGCCCTAAGTGCAGAAGCAACAGGTTTGCAGAATGTATGGTGTCTGAGATACCTGTTAGGGAGGCAGTTTACCTTTGTATCCCATGTACACCTTTCACAGTCTAGAATTGACTACCTATTTTGCACAGACCCACATCTGCAGAGAGTAGATTCCCCCAAAATCTTGCCTATGGTCATATCTGACCACGCCCCTTTAACGATTAGGCTACTTGACACCATTCCTAAAGGGGATACATGGATTTGGTGGTTCCCATCCCATTTGTGTACTGGTCCTACTTTTAAGGCAGAGCTCAAGTCGGCATGGTTTGACTACATATCTAGTAATTCTGCACACAGAGACAACCCTGTCCTATTCTGGGAGGAGGCTAAAGCCTATTTCAGAGGCAGAATTAGGGACTATGTGTCGAATCAACAGAAACGGACGAACCATAATTATTTTCTGGCATTGGCAAAATTGAGAGATGCTCAATCTCAACTAAATACTAGCTTCACTAAAGCATTAAGATCCCAATGGACAAAGGCCAAAACTGAATTTGACACATGGCTAGAGAGGTTCGAGCAATATAGTGATTTGAACTTGCACAGGTTTGGCAATAAGGCAGGGAAAATGCTGGCTAACTTAATACGCCCTAAATATAAACCCACCTCTATCCCTGCGTTGTATTCTGCCGAGGGCACAGAAGTGACCCAACCAGCTCAAATATCTGTCGTTTTGGCGGATTTTTACACAGACTTATATAAGGAGAAATGTAACTCTCCTGCCAGTGATGGAAATTTACTGGAGGTTTTTACGTGGCCTTTCCCCTATTAGGGAACAGGTAACTCAGCTGAATGTGCCTATCACGGAGGCTGAAATTAATAGGGTAATCCCACAAACAGCTAATGACAAGGCCCCAGGCCCAGACGGTCTCACCTCAGAGTTTTACAAAGCTCTGAAGGAAGATATAGTACAAGACTTAGGTCATCCATATAATAATCTGTGGAAATCTGGATCATAGGACTACAGGGCCCCTTTTATGATTTACCTAAAGCCATGTATGAACTGGTTTCCTCTCCAAACAGATACCGATCAGGAGAGGGACGAGACAGGGTTGTCCCGTCTCTGTTGCTTTTTAATATAGCATTGGAGACTCTAGTACGCCACCTAGAAGTTTCCTCCGAACTCCATGGTATTCGAATAGGCAAGGTAGAATTGTGCTCTGCATTTTTTGCCGACGACATATTATTGTTCACCTTTGATCCCGCAACAGATTTACCTCGGATAGAAATTTTTTTTACAGAATTCGAGATGTTGGCTGGACTTAAAATCATTGACATTGTCATACTGCCATTGACGCCTTCACAGAATAGACCATGGTTGACCAAAATATCATTCCAGGTAGCCCCTGAGTACATTACCTATTTAGGCATTAAAATAGGGAAGGAGGTTTCCTCTGGGTACAAACTAAATTATCCACCGCAGTATAATAAAATCAAACAGGAGCTACTAATGTGGAAAAATCTCCCATTCTCCCTCTTTGGCAGATGCCACTTCATAAAAATGGTATCCTTTGCTAAGTTACTCTATCCCCTACAGATGATACCTTTATTGCTCCCACATAAGGACATAAAATTCTTACAGAAAGCTTTTACTGAGTTTATATGAAAAGATACCCGGCCTGAAATTTCTATCCTCAAACTGTTCTTACCAGTTGCTGAAGGTTGGATTAACTTCCCCAATATTACCCAATATTCAACCAGACTTACTGATGTTTTGGATAAGATAGTAAACCGATATCTCACTGTGAGGAAGGCTACAGTCAATGAGTTATGGAGAGAAACACAATTTAAAATCATGCACAGGGCACATAAAGTATATAGCCCTAGGCCTGCTGAGGTGAATCTTACCGGTAGGGGACAGACAGGATGTTTGAAATGTGGAATGAATATGGTTCTCTTCATCATAACTATTGGGCTTGTACGAGTATATCTAATTTTTGGGAGACAATATTAAAGTTTTTGAAGCAGGTAGTAGGGGTGACTTTCCCATTGTGTCCGATGCTATGTATAATTGGTGATGGGTCCGCAGTGCAGGGCAAAAGTATAGGAAAAGGACAGGAAACATAGGTAAACCTGTGCTTGCTGGCAGCTAGGGATTCAACCCGACACACCTACACGCGAAATTGTTAGATTGTGTTGCTAACGATGTTCTATAGGGATTTGCTAGAAGCCAAACAAGGAGAAGATAAACATAAATCAAAGTTTTTGAGTAAATGGTTTGGTTTTCATCGACAAAATTATTCTGAATCCAGAGAGGGAGGATATTCTGTCTTATTTCTGACACACCTCTTAGTATATAATGAATGTGACATACAAGTCCTTGTCAGCCTCACAGTCATGATCAGTTTGTGGTAGGATTGATTGTAAGGGTGGGGTGTTACCTAAGCAAGAAGGGAGTTGCTCCTATTTATTGATGATAACCCATGGTCCATCAGTTAGGCTTACTAGAAAGAATATTGGAAACTAGACGACCCTGATCTACAGATTAGTCTAAAGATCATAGTGATATCCAACTACTCCATGTGAGTTTATTTGTTCACTGATGTCTACCTCCCCCCCCCATTGTTTTTCTTTTTCTCTCCCGAATCTTACCCCTGCTTTGTGTTAGCACCGCACTAAGCAACTTTGTACTGATTCATCGATGTCTGATTTATGCTACGCCTTGTTCTGTATGTTTTGTAAATGAAAATTGTGAAAAACTTAATAAAAACATTTTTTTTTAAAATATCTTTTTTATTGAAGGCAAGACAATAGAAAACAAATACAGCAAATAAAACATACCATACAAACAAGTGCAGAGTACAAAAAAAAGAAAAACAAAGTGTAACGAGCCCCAAAAAGACCCTAACATAAATAACATTACTGCAGACATGAAATACATCCCAAAATATTGTCTGTGTCCCTTAATTTTTTAATTTTATAAAAGTGACCAAATATACATAGAAAAATAACCACATAACCAGGGGACAAAACCAAGTCCCAAAAAACTAAGGTATACCCTTGAACAATCGGTAGACTGTTCTCTCTACCTTCCCAGAAATCACTTTACAAAAGAAAATATAGGAGAAAATAGGATTTTTTAGATTCTTTCCCCCCACAGATAAACATGCGCCCTTACATCAAACAAATCTCTAACTAGTCGCTCCCAAAGCCCTCAAGTCATACCAGATCTCATGGCGAAAAGTTTCTATAAAAAACCTGCAGCTGGGACGGAAGTAAAGAATGCTGTAAGTACTGCATCCACGTTGCAAAAAACTTTTGTGGGTGAGTGTCTAAATGTTTGGTGGCTTAAGTTTTGTCAATAAACATGAGAATTTGCAAATAATTAGTACATTGCGTCAATGTGGAAGGTTGGGGTTCCATCCATTGTTTCAATATAGCTTTTTTAGCTGCCAGCAAACAAAGATGATCAAATTTAGATAAACCAGAAGCAACACTGGAGGAGGGTTCTCTGTGAAAAAGCGCCAAATGAGGTGACAAAGAATGGGCATGTCCAGTAACCCGGGCAACTGATTTCCAAAAGGCACTAATTGCCGGGCAATCCCATAACAAGTGCTCTAAAGGAGCCAGTGGAAAAGCACACTTAGGGCAGGCCACTATCCTCTGAGCCACCACACTAGAGTGAAACTGCAGATTGAACGCATAATACGTTCTATGGATAATTTTAAATTGCAGTTCTCGCCTCACAGTGGCTCACCTCACTAACAATAGATTTCCTGACAATGGACCAGCTAGCCTCTAATAGTTCCAACATATCAGAGTATGGGCATCGTAAGTAATCAGCCCATTTGGCCACGAAAGATAGCTTTGGTTCCGCCCCTGTAGAGGCTTCCAACAATAACGGGTAGATATATGATATTGAATGTCGAGATGCGGGTGGGCCCAGCAAAGATAAAGAGGTATAGGTAATATGGTAAAAGTGCCTTGCTGCGGGAAGAAAACGGACTTGACCTATAAATAGTACAGAGAGTGTTGGGAGGGGAGGGCAAACTTAGCCCTAAGGACATTAAATGATAATAAACAGTTGGTGTCATCCAGCAAAGCACTCAATTTCTCAATACCTCGCCTTGCCCATAATTTATAGATGTTGTATTGCAATCCCTGACAGAAGCTAGGTGATGAATATAGTGGTGTCATCACGGTAAAGCTTTGGCAGTAGCGACACAGCTTTTTAGTTTCTCGCCTTGGCAGCAGAGTGTCCCTCAGAAGCAAATTTGTACGCATATTGCGTGGTATACTAGCATATGGGGCATTGAGTAAACCAAGCAATGACCAAGGTTTCACCAGTAAAGATTCCAGCTTAACCACTGCATAAAAAGATGTGTGATGCCACCAGTCCTTCACATAGCAAAGCAAACACGCTAAATTGTATTTGCGTATGTCTGGGAAGCCCATACTAAGACTTTGTTTAGATTGAACCAATTTAAATCGAGCAATCCGAGGGGTCTTGCCTTGCCACAGGAAGACTGTAAAAGCAGTGTTCAATTTCTGAATATCAGATTGCCTCAGCAGAAAGGGTAATGTTTGCATGGGATATAATAAGCGTGCAAAGTTGATCATTTTAAGTAAGTGACACCGTCCCATTAGAGATAAGGGTAGGGATTTCCAGCTCTGTAATTCCACCAGAATCTTATTATTAATAGGGGTTTCATTCACCTGAATTCCCAGATCAGTAAAAGCATGTTTGACTAATTTCAAACCTAAGTGACGTATAACTGACAATAGTTCCACAGGTACCTTAGAATGCAGATATAACAATTCACTTTTAATATAGTTTATACAGAAGCCAGAAAAAGATCCAAAAAACTGTATGTGTCGCAGTAGTATGGGTAGATCTTTCCCTGGGTTCCCCAGAAACAGCATGATTTCATCCGCAAACATGGCTAATTTGACTTGTTTGTTTTGGATAGGTATTCCTGTAAATAAATTTGGATCTTGAAAAGATCTTCCCAGTGGGTCAATGGCCAAATTTAACCACAGGGGCCATAGAGGGCAGCCCTGACGTGTGCCTGTTCCCAACAAAAGGGTAGGAGATAATACACCCGCCACCTGAACCTGAGCTGAAGGAGCAGAGTACATTGTTACTATAAATTGTGTGAAGAAGCCAGTAAATCCAAACTGGCAAAGCACAGTGTGAAGCCAAGGCCACTCAATACTATTGAATGCCTTCTCCGCGTCGAGCGCCAATAAAGTGCTCGACCCTTAGAAGGAGCCAACCAATCTATTTTGCTCCAGAACAGTCAGCACCTTTCTAATATTATAGGTCGTGGATCTACCCAATGCAAAACCCACCTGAGCTGGGCTAACTAGTGTAGGCAAAAGCACCGCCAGACGGCCAGCTAAGATTTTTGACAACAGCTTAACTTAAACATTTAAAAGTGAGATGGGTTGATACGACCCAGGGTCCAAGGGATCTTTTTGCTTTTTAGGCAGAACTTTAATATGGGCTGAGCAACCCAAGGCCAAATAAGTAGACTTTGAATACAGAAATAACCTCCTCAGAGGTAATAGGAGAATTTAGACGCAATAAGTTCATCTTCTGATAGATGTGGCAAGTTTAACTACGATCCAAAAATGCCTGACCCAGGGTAATATCACTTCTTTGTGATGTATAAAGGTTTTGGTAATAGGAAGAAAACACAGCAGCAATATCACGAGGCAAATGTTGTACTGATCACATAGCATCACGAACACTGGTAACTCATTGAGATGTTCGAAAACCTTTAGCTAGATTCGGCAAGTAGTCAATAGGCCAGATTTGTGGCCAAATGTAAAAAAATTCTGCCGATTTATAAGCACAGATGGTGGTATCATATTGATGCAGCCAAAAGTCACAAGCACATTTAGTGCGGAGCCACTCTTCCCTATCCTTTGCTGATAGAGACTCTTTAAATTGCAAGTAAGCCTGACGGGCCTGGGTACTGGTTTCCATATATTTAGCTAACGTCCTCTTTTTTTGCGAGGACATGTGGGCCATAATTCTACCCCTCAGAACTGCCTTGGCTGTATCCCAGTATAATTGGGGTGTATTTTGGTGGGCGGCATTGTGAAACTCAAAATCCAGCCATCTGAGCTTCAGGTGCTGTTGAAATTGCTCATCTTTGGCTAGAAAAGTTGGAAAACGCCAGGTAAAATCAGACTGGTGCAAATAGCCCTCCGTTAAAGACAAAAGTACTGGCGCATGTGTTATGTGAAATAACGATGGGATGAATGGTTGCCGTCTCCAACTTTAGTAGCAGGTCAGCTGAAACCAAGATGGTGTCTAAGGGAGACATACTAGAATGTACTGCAGAAACATGGGTATAGTCTCTGTCCAGAGGGTGCAGATGCCTCAAAGAGTCAATAAGACCTGTTTCTAAAAGAAACAGTTGAAAAGATGATTAATTTAACACAGTAGATCCCTGTCTCGGCGGAGGTGGACATCTGTCTTCCAGTGTGCTAACAGTAGCATTAAAATCACCCGCGACCAACATGGAACTGAGGGAAGATTCTGCAAGACTGTAAAAAGGTTGTTATAAAATAGTCCATTATCTTGATTGGGACCATACACTGCCAACAGCGTAAAGGCATGGCCGGAAATTGCAGAGTTAAAGCAGCCCATCTGCCATCGGAAGGGTCACAAGACTTACTAGATATGGTATATTAAAGTCTTTTATGTAGCAGTATCATTACACCAGCACGTCTACCATGTGCAGAGGCACCCAAGACTTCGCCTACCTAGCTTTTTCTCAGCAAATAGAATGAGGATGACTGCAGATGCGTCTCTTGAAGGATCACAATATCAGCCTGTAATTTTTTTAAATGTCTGAGGACCATGGTGCGTTTATGAGGTGAGCGTAGTCCTTTAATATTCCAAGTAACAATTTTCATTCAAGGAGGCATAAATGAAAAAAGAATAGTGAACTGTAGGTAAATTATTTCAGCTTGTTGTCTGGAGCCATCCCAGCCGAGTGGCCCCAGGAAAATACAACTGCCACCAAATGGAGACAACTGCATGGGGGGAGGAGTAGACAGTCGTTCCAATAATGTAATAGTGCATTGCACATTCGGGGTATACCAAAACCCAGAACAAATTAAAAACAGTGATTACAACAAACATAGCAAATATCACTTATGCTTGACTTCCTTTTTTCCCAGTGAGGAAATAGTAAAACTCAGAAAAAAACAACCCAAACAGGTTATACTGTTGTGAAAAACTCATTGCCAAACATGTAAACTGATGGCAAAAGAGAATACATTTTTTTTTGTGTGTGGTGTGTGCAAAAATGGACAACCGGCTCCCTCTAATGGACAGGAAAAATAAAAAAAAGAAAACATTTCTTCCTTATTTCCCTTACTTTACTTATTGGTACTGCTTGTGCCATGTGAACTTGAGGGAAAAAACAAAAACTCACATTCCCTATACACTTATGGCGGAAGATAAACCTCATGAGGAGGCAGCAGGAGAGGAGTGAGTGGAACGTGGCCTACGCTCTTTGTCTGATGGTGAGTGGTCGACATCATCCAGCGAAGCTACAAAATCCATAGCCTGTTGAGAATCTTTAAAAGTATGTGCTTCTTTATCAGCTGTTAATATTTTAAGTACAGCTGGGTACATAAAGGGAAAATCTTAACCCTTTAGATATCAGCTGTTTGCAGACCTGTGAAAAAGCTTGTCTTTGCTTTGTCATTTCGGCCACATAATCCGAGAAAAGCATCACTTTAGTATCATCAATAGTAAAGTGTTCATGTGACCGATAAGCTCTCAACAGCTGAACTTTGTCAGGGAAGTGGAGATTATTCACAATAATGGGTCTCGGAAAGGGCTAATTGCTTTGCAGAGGTCCCAGCCTATGAGTTCTTTCCACTGGCACAGGAGTAGAAAGTCCCAGTAATTTAGGAATAGTAAAGGTGCAAAGTTTTTGTACATCAGCTGCATTATACGTTTCCGGTACTCCAATTATTCGCACATTATTGCGCCTAGATCTGTTCTCTAAATCTGGTAATTTCTCCTGTAACGTTGTGCAATGATCTCCTAGCTGTTTTTTGTTGCGAGCATACTGTAAGTAAGTCATCCTCTAAATCACTCTGTTGTAGCTCCTGGATATTTTCCCCATGCTTATAATTAGTATCAGTAAAAGGTTGCATCTGCTGAGATATAGCTTCTGTTATAAGCTGGGCTAGGCTTCAAGCTGTGTGAGACTTCCTGGGCCAGCAATTTGTAATCTATAACTACTGTGTTACTTGGGGAATCCGATTCCCTACCTGAGCTGGAAGGAAGCTCCATGTGGTCTGTGGCGCCATCGGCCATTTTGACTGAACCAGCTCTGCCTTCCCCCCTGTCCGTCGCGGCTGCTGCCTCTTAGAAGACTGGGATGAGGAGATGAAACGCTCCATCCAATCTCCGCAGCCTGCAGAACACAAACAGCCTGCTGCGAGATCGCGGGGTAATTTATTTAGGAAAAAATCCTATGCCTCTTTCTCTATTTGCAGCCTTCTGTCCTCTCTGCCTCCCTTCCCACTCCTCACGGTTACACAGCCTTCTCACACAGAAAGGCATCCCCAGCATTCCTATAGACGTGCAGCCCCCAGCCTCCCCCTACTACAATCATAGAAATACAGTTGTGATGATTTAACCCATTCTTTTCCTGCTGCTGGTACTGCCTGATATAGAAGATTCACATTAACTGCTGTGTTGCTTCTATCATTTGCATGTAGAACTACAGTTACAATGTATGACTGGAATAATGAAACTTACCATTCTAATGCTCAGTCTGCATACAGTTGAATGCAAAATGAAAATGATTACACTTATAAGTAAGGTTTCGAGTCTCCAGCAAAGTGTCTCCTAGCAACCCCCCACTGGGATTTTCTGCGGTTCCCCTAGAAATGCTTTAGAAGAGGTTACAGCGGGGGACCTGTGATTTGTAAGAGGAGGGCAGGGAGGGGCAGAGATATTTCTCCTGTCACATAAATGCAAGTGATGCCGAGACTACAAATCCCGGCATTACTTGCGTCTATGGAACAGTTAATATAACAGAACAACAATGCGGGGCCACGCAGTGACGCGAGTGATGCCCGGAATAGTAGTAGCGGCATCACTGGCAGAGGATGCGTAGTAGCGGCCGAGCCAAATGTAATTCATTTTCAGAATTCTTTGGGGGTCCAAAATGAAGAACCTTGCGGGACAGATTTGGCCTGCCGGCCAGAGATTGGCACCCCTCTTTTAAATTTGTTTTACTGCTTGTTCATAAAATGTAACTACATTTAAAGCAGGGTATCTGACATTCCCTGGTGAGAATTAATTAATGTCATTGAAACACATGGACCTGGAAGATTACCACAAGGAAATGCATAAAAGAATGTCTGATTACCTGCTTTATAAACAGGAAACTATTTCAGTTATACTACAACAAAGGGCTTGATTTATTAACCCCCCTAGCATTCTAACTCTGTGCAAATTTCCATGCAAAAAGTGTTCCATTTTTTTGCATGAAAATTTATTTCAATTTGTAGGCTGTAATTCTTAGGCATAACTCACCGATATTTAGTACATTTATTAAATTCAAAATTTATACTTTAAATAACAAACACAAAAATCTAAAAAAAAAGTGTACAGTAACATATAATTTTATAAATTTCTTTTATTGGACTCAATACACCTATTTTGTATTGAATCCAATACAAAATTATTTGAATTTCCGGCCGCACCGATGCATGTACCGACATCACCGGGAAACCCTGTAGATCTAATCTGCTCTTCGCAGCTAAAATCGAAGGAGCATGACGTGTCCCCAGGACCTGCAAAACGCCGGGGGACAGCGACAGAACAAGGTAAGTTTTTTTTTTTTAGTTTAAAGCTACCCCGAGTGTGACTCGGGTATACCGTTTTGGTACACTAAATCCACCCTGAGTCACACTCGGGATTACCGCTAGTGGGGTTAAAGCTCTCCAAGTCTGGAGAGGATACACTTTCATCAGTGAACCTAGGTGCATCAGCAAACCTGGAATAGATTTTTATTTGTTAGCAAATGTTTTTTTTTTTTTTTTTAATATATTTTTATTGAGGTTAACAGTAGGAAATAAATTGCAGACATTTCATTTGTTTTTTTACAACCAGCAAGCATGACTAAAAGAAAACAAAATAGACGATATAACATTTGCAACGCTAGTGTAAACATTACACATGTTTTTATGGTAAACCCTGAAATAGGTCCAATACTTGTCAAAAAAAAAAAAAAACATACAACAAATATACAGTAATGGTATTACAGTAAAATAGACTGAACTAGAAGTTACATACCAATAGGGGGGTCATGTATTAATTCTCTTTCGAGGTACCATGTGGTGTGATGGAAACAGCTGTACAATTTGGTTTTATTAGCTAAATTTAGTGTGTCAATAAAACTCAAAAATATTTGAGTTTTAGATTCTTTGTGGAAAGAAGCCTCCATCCATTCCATTTTAAACAGTTCTTGTAGTTTAGTCATAAAGAGACGCATTGCTGGGAGGGTGGATTCTAACCAGCAGTGCAGTATAGTTTTCTTAGCAATAAGTGAGAGTAAAAGTGCTAATGGTTTGGTGCCCCTAGTAAACCGGAGGCCCCTCAGCTTCACTAAACCAAAAACTACCCATTCTGGCATGAATGGTATATAATTCAGTAAATAGCTATGAATATATTGTACCACTTGCCTCCAAAATTGCTTAATAATGGGTCATTCCCAGAAATTATGATAAAGTGTAGCCGTCTGGGCTCCACATTTAAATCATGCACTTCCATCTGAGAGACCCATATGATAGGCTCGTTGAGGTGAGATCTAATTCCTATGGAAGAGTCGCAAGAACATTTCTCTATACTGGACTGTTGGAATAGCCTTCCAAGATAGTCTGTACATTTGCAGAATTTTTGAGACCTGTAAATTAGGAAAATGTGTCTGCCACTTTGCCATGCACACCCTAGAAGTTTCATAGTTTAAGTCTGTTCTAAGAAACTCATAAAGTTTAGAATTAGCTTTTGGGGAACCTGAGGGGACAGTAACATCTTATCTAGCAGATTATCCCAATCACAAGGGGCTAGTTGTCCAACAATTCGTACTGCATACATCCTCACTTGAATTAGTAAAAAAATACTGTCTGCCATAAAGGGGAACCGATTTTTTAGTTCTAGAAAGGAATATTCCTTGTGAGTGTCGTGGTTAATTAGTAATCTGATTGAGGTAAGACCACGCTTGGCCCATGTTGTTAGCCATGAAGAAGCATACCCAGGTGCAAAATCAGCATTGTCTGCCAGGGGGAGATATAATGAAGTATGGGCATTAGGTAATTCTGTTTTCCATAAGAAGTGTTAGAGTTGCCAAGGTTCAATTGTAACGCCTCCGGCAGGAGTTCCTTGTGGGTAGGTAACATAGCCACGGGATTCTGGGAAGGATATAAAGAGAAATCCACCCGCAAATTTGTATTAAAAGATGTGCTGTGTATCCAATCTTTTAAGATACGTAGCAATGCTGCCTGATTATGGAGAGCCACATCTGGTACATTCAATCCACCATTTTTTGTAGTTTGTTGAAGAATAGCACGACCGGCTACAATATATTTGCCACCCCATATAAATGAGCGAAATAAAAAGTTAATGCGTTTTGAATCTTTGGTTGGTAAAAAAATTGGTAGCGTTTGGAAAAGGAATAGTAACCTGGGAAAGGTGATCATTTTAATTAGCGCCACTCGTCCCATAAAAGAGAGTGTAAGGGATGCCCACCTTTTAAAATCGTTTTGCATTAGCTTTTGTAAAATTCAGCATGTAAAGTTTTGCAGGGTTTTTAGGAATCAGTACTCCCAAGTACCTAAAGTGGGACTTAGCCCATTGAAATGGGAATAAGGAACTCCAGCTTAGGTTTGTGCTTGGGAAACAAAAAAAGGGCAACAGATTTTTCAAAATTTACAGTATAACCTGAAATTTTTTGAAAGCCCTGAAGCATGGACATAATGAAGTGTAAAGACTCTTTTGGGTTAGCAAGGAACAACAGAATATCATCTGCAAAAGCAGTAATCTTCGTTTCCACAAAACCAAATTTTATACCAGTGATTCTAGCATCTAGTTCTAAAATACGCAAAAAGGGATCCAATGCGAGATCAACCACCTGGCCGTTAAACCCGACATAGTTTGGGGTAAAAACACTTACAAAAAGTGTTAAACCCGAACTTTTCTCAGGTGGTTAAAAATGTAAACAAACGTTATATTGCAATCCGATTGTCATACATTGTATGACAATCCAATTACAACTGAAAGAAAATACTTACCCGCTCCCCGCAGCTCCTCCAGCAGCAAAAAAAAATTTGTTATCGCTGGTGGCATCTGCAGTGAGATGTGAAGCACAATGCAGAAATCCTGCATTGTGCTGTGCATCTCTCTGGAGATGCGAGCAGCAGCAGCTAAAGCGTCCAGCGTGTGCCTGTGTGAGCAGGCTGGGAAATCCCCCACTCACATCACCCCGGAGGATGAGTCATCTTCCGGGTGATGTAATTGGAGATGTATGGGGGTGTGTCAGGGAGGGAAATTTAAAAGCAGATTACAATGTAATCTGCTTTTAAATGGTTTTTACAGTACAAAAACACCACACAACATGAAATAAAAATAAAAGTACATTTTTAATTTTACATGATTGTGTGTTTCAAACTTTTTTTTTATATTCATGATATCTACTAGACCCTTGTTCGGACATATTTCTGTAACTTACAGGTCTACAATTTAAAAAAAAAATTTCATGAAAAACCGCTTGTGTACCGCTTTTGGTAGAGAAATCTAGACATCAGTGTAACGCCCAGGTGGTTAAACAATAATATTAACAATTTACAATTAGATGGGTTGTGGGATGGTTATATAAAAATTTTGTTTGAAAGCGCATAACAAATTGTCTATAAGCGAGCAATGAATGTAAATACGGCCATAATATCTTATCAAACGCTTTTTCTGCATCAAGACTCAGAAGCACATGGTTTTTGTTATACTTAAGTGTGGTTGCAGCAATAGCTATACGTATGCCAATGGAAATGTGTCGATTTCTGAGGAATCCCAATTGATGAGTAGTCAATTGATCAGGTAGTATAGGTTGCAAGCGACCTGCCATAATCATCATCACTTTATAATCAGTGTTAAGTAAAGCAATTGGTCTATAGGATAAAGGGCACTCAGTGTCCTTATAAAGTTTAGGAATTCATGCGGTGTGGGCTTGGGTAAAATTTGGAAAAGATATTTGGTTATCCAATATACCGTTGTAAATTTCTAACGGTGTAATTGCTGCTTGTAACCAGGCCCGTCTATTAGAGTCCGTTTAATCAAGTATATGAGTTCTATTAGCTGCGGCCACATTGTCATATAAGGACTTGCATAGTTTTTTGTTTTCTGTTCTTTGTCTAATTACATAGGCTGAAATCTGGCCTCTCATAACTGCTTTTCCCGTTTCCCAAAGCAAAACCGGGTCTTCCCAGTGCTGGATGTTGTCATCCCGGAAATTAGCCCAGGAGGCTAGTAAAAAAGATTTGAATGCTGGGGAGGAGGATACGTATGTGGGGAAGCGCCATCTAGGGGATTGAGCAATTGAATGTGCCAATTCTAGTTTCATCAATACTGGGGCATGATCCGATAAAAAGATCGGCTGATACACTGTTTTGGAGATTTTGTGGAAAAGTGAGTCAAGGGTTAAGAAAAATCTATACGGGAAAAGGTACCTTGGACCAGCAGGAATAATCTCTCTGGGTTGGATTGTGTGTTCTTCAGGGGTCTAAAAGGGACAATGATTCCATAAAATTGTATAAAACACTCGAGCGAGTGTGTTTCAGATCTATCCACTTTAGGGTCTGGGGCTAAAGTTAAAATCCCCACCTACTATGAGATTTGAAAAATCACTCAATAAAAGTAATTCTGAAATTTGTGTGAAAAAAGTGGGCATTAGGGCCATTGGATGCAAAGATATTAAGGAGAGAGTAGGTGGTACCTTGAATAACCATTTTCAATAACAAATAGCGTGAACTCTGGTCTATATGGACATCAAGTAGTTGGAAAGTTAGTGATTTACGAAAGATTATAGCCACCCCTCCTTTCTTCTTGGAGTAGGAGGATGCAATCACTTCACCAACCCAGGACCCTGGAAGACGCAATGTATCTCCGGTCTTAAGATGGGTTTCCTGTAGAAAAACCACATCTGGGTGGAGAGAGCGCAAATGGGCAATCACTTTGCGTTGTTTAATATGGTGATTGAGGCATCCTATGTTCCTTGTAACCAAAAAGTTTTTTTTGAACTGCTAGGGTATGGATATTTGGTACACAAGGATTAGACGTAATGGTTAATTTTCAAGGAGGGTACTTTTTCTACTAAATAGTACACACCAATAACGAGCAGGATTGTCCCAGGCCATTCCACACATAAGTAAACCATAGCAATTTGGAGAAAGTGATTGACACCTTAAAGACCTAATTTGTAATACCATAGCAAATATCAATATAAAACATGCAAAATTGTGCAGCCAATTTTGTTAATATATTGTACTGTAAACCTTGTTACTATAAAACTAACTAACAACTAACTATAAAAAAAACTAACAACATCTCGTATTTCCCTGTGTAAGGGAAGATAGAAAACAAACCTTCAAATAGATCTAAGAACATTTTCTCATTCCTTGCATAAGGGAAGGAACATAGCTTGAACCATCTTAGAACAATTGTCAAACGTGGTTGTTGACCATTGCGTAAATAACTTTCCAAATTATCAAATAGCAAGAAAAAAGCAATAATCCGCAAAGAAAGTGCAAAATTCTAAATTTTTAACCTATATCATTGCATTATTTGCAACTGTACAATCATATAAAAAGACAAAAAGGAGGGAGCATCATATATGTGCTTCACATAAAACATAAACAGAAAATAGTTAGGTTCCTGGCAAATCATCAGTGGTGGGTGACATCAGGGCTTCTTGCAAACGAGAAAGGGACGATTCTCGGTCATCCAGTAGCAAAGGAGATCCATTGATCGTAACATTGAGCTTAGCTGGATATAATAAGGCAAAATGTATTTTCCTTTCAATCAGAAACTTGCAGGCAGGGGAAAGACTGTCGTTGTTGCGTGACAGCTGCAGAGAAATCTTGAAAGATGAGTATCTTGTATCCATTAACCTGTAGTGTGCCAGACTTTTTGTAGGTAGACAGAATGCGTTCCTTATCCATGTAGTGGAAGAACTTCGCGATCACTGCTCGTGGTTTTACATTGGAGATTTGGTCCCCAGGACCAATACGGTGTATGCGTTCAACCATGCGCAAGGACAATGGTTACAGATGAAGAGCTTGCATCAGATCAACTGTAATACATTTTAAATGTCTGGATATATGTGAGTTTCTGGAATTCCTAGAAAGCGTAGGTGAGAACGCTGGTTTCTGTTTTCCAGAATATCATATTTTTCAGACAGTGACGCCAGTTTTTTGGATTGAATCCTGATTGTGGATTGGTGTTGTAGTACTTGATCTTCTAGATCACTCACTCTCTGCTCCAATTACTAGAAATCTGCTTGGAGCGTTGCATCAAGGGTAGCTTGAAGGGCGTAAAATTTTGTATCAAAATAAGGTAGCAATACGTTGTAGACTTCCTGTGCGTTAGAAGAGGAAGTTACCTGCGAGCCAATAGGTGTGTCTGCCAGGTTAGACATGTCCATAGGCAGTGGACTAGAGTCCTGTCCTGTTTAAAAATGGGCAGGTGATCTCCCTGCTGTAAAATCGTCAGGGGAACGTGCCAGATCTTACACCGGGTACCAGGGGGTAGAGCAGGGCATGTAATTATACATTCCCCTACGGAATAATGAAACAAACACCACCACAGCAGAGGTAACAATCATAGTGAAGCAGCAACACTGATGTACGTGAAGGAAACACAGTCCTGTCAAAAGATGCTTGTATTATCATGTAAGCCAGAGGCACTAATTGAACAAGAGCACAATGTAAAGCTAGAAGGGTCAGCAAA
The DNA here is from genome assembly GCF_032062135.1 of Pyxicephalus adspersus. Lineage (NCBI taxonomy): Eukaryota > Metazoa > Chordata > Amphibia > Anura > Pyxicephalidae > Pyxicephalus > Pyxicephalus adspersus. Next base: position 62,681,888 of record NC_092860.1, read on the forward strand.
ATTTAAAAGGTAGGTATTAGCAAATCAACGGTTCTATTCAGTAAGTCTCTTTGCAGGAGTTCAAATTAGTTTTTTTTGTTTTTTGACAATACAGGAGGGCAAGTCCCGGGTAATCCCTTATTCTGGGATATAGCAGAGGAACAATTTGCCAGCCAACAATTAAGTTTTCAGGGTTAAGGTAGGTATAAGAAGCTTTGGTTGCTGCTGTGTAAAGTGTAGTGCTCTGGCCACCACCTACTCACGCCCGCCTCACGAGCACTGACTCCGCGCAGATCCACGAGTGTTGCGTCCCGATGGAGGATCCCGCCAACTCTGCAGAGCAAGCTGTACACGCTTGGTGGCGGCTGGGGTGAAAATCCTTTCTTCCCGCCGGTGATGATGAAGGATTGCAGAGGGACCGGTCAGAGCACTGGTAAGATGCGGACACCGCTGTAGGCTCCACCCCCAGAAGTCCATCGTTAGCAAATGTTTTTAATCCTGGAGCAGATCCATTTTAGGTTTGCTCATATCTATGTGTAATAATTATCACTGTAGTAGAGTTTATGCAACAGCAACTACAAAGCTAATTTTTCTTTTTACTTTTTACTTTTGTTTTCATTTTTAGGTATTTGGTTTAAACCATACCTTAAGTACTGAATCATGAATAATTTCTTCCCTCCCAGCTAAATCAAGTTCCGTGACCCCTTTCAAACTTTAAAAACAGTTCGGTTCATCAGTATATATACAATTGTGATATAGAGGGGGATTAGCCCTTGCAACAAACAAGTTTGTAAACAAAACAAGTTTGTTATCAGTATATGTCTCTTTCTTTTGCTCCCAAAACAAAACAGCTTTCTTCAGAATAAATGAAACAAAAGGCAAATGCAGCATACATCAGCTGGAAATGGGTGGATGCAAAATTGAAACAGCAACATTAGGTTTTTTGACAAACAGCACAGTCTCCACAGAGGCTTGTTTGTGGTCTACCTGCTGCAATTTCCACTTCCTCTTCCATGTTATCACACCTGTGTTCCTATAGCAGACCTGCAGACTGATACAGACAAACCACTGGGTGCCTCTGGGGTGGAATCAGAAGGCCCACTCAGTACCTTCTTTCCCATTTCAAGTCAAGAGCCCCAAAACAAACTAATACTAGCAACCCTAGCAGAGTTTCTCTTCACTATCCTGGACTCATTTCCCAAGTGTACACCCTGGTTTTAAAGAGCCCATGCTTATTTATCCTGGAGAAATGTATCTCCCATCCAAAACCAATCCCTGCACTCCTGTACAGTATATATATATATATATATATATATATATACACGCTAACCGCTATATTCAAAAATATATATATATATATATATATATATATATATATATATATTTGAAAATGCCATCATGTTGGACCTAATTTGTTTATAATATGGTTCCCTATAAGCTCCCCAAATTTCAAAAACCAGATTCTTTCTTCAACTAATGCAGCTGCACTAGGACCACAAAATGCACACAAGCAGTTTTGTATACCCGTTTCTAATTTCACTTCCAAGCATCACAAACAAATCAAAGGACTTTTCAGGCACATGTTTTAAAACAAACCAAAAAAATTTACCTTCTATTTAAACAAATAAAATACAAGTAAAAGACTTACACAAGTGACTACATACGTAAATATAAAAACATTTTCCATATGAACATAGGTCAGGTAGATTCTTTATTTTGACACGTTTCGCAAGTAAAACCTGCTTCCTCTGGAAAATATCGAGACCTATCAATACAACAAATTCACCATTTCTAATTCGTAAATAATGAAATCTTGCAAACTGGACCGGTATTTTTAGGTTTAATTTCAAGGTGAGGATAGTTTATTTCCATATTCCCTAAATATAAGTATTGGCTTTTAATATTAGTATACATCTGTTGCATCTGCACATATATATATATACATATATATGGACTACAATATTAAGGATGACCAAAAAGGTGGGAACAACAACAGTCAAAATTGTATCATATAAGGTGATTCATAAATAATTATCTATATTCTAAAGTACCTGTTTCAACGGTACTCCCACTCCCAAATAGTGGTAATAAAAAATACTTTAGTCTACATAATAACTCACCAATGTATACTGGTATCCTAGGTTAGTGCTGGCATCTCCTTGATGTTTATGAATTACATTGACAAAGCTTCAAATACTGGCAGACATCCCCCTGGTACTGCAGCTTTAACACACTGTTGCCATTGGCTTAAATGGAGCCGCACTGATGGACTGAGCGTCCCACGTGGAAAGCACTGCCCACATTGTTGTGATGCAATGTAGGGCGGATCCCGTGCCTCGGTTCTCCCTGCACATACGTGCGGGATGACATGAGAAATTCCTTGGTCTGCCTAACCGCTAACCCAGAAGCGGAATCAGATAAACCAGGAACGTCGCTCAGGAGATACAAAGAGAGCAACGCGTCCTTAACAGGGAAGTTCATCTGGACTGCCTGTCGTTGGACAAAAAAGGCCCCAGGGCTACCCACCTTCGCAGTGGACAGCCATGGGGCTTTGCGCTCCCTGTGTGCCAGAGACAAAGGAAGATGTTTTGGTATCATTATCACATCATGATAGGAAAAGATGTAGGAAAAGATAAAAGAAAGAGCTTTGCTATGCATTGCTAAGTTACACTGTCTGGTAAGTCACAAGCTTCATCACTTGAACCTCAGCTGTTAGGAGATGTGTACACATGTGTGTGAGATGTTTACATTTGTGTAATGTGTACCTGTGTGTGCAATCAGTCTAAATGACCCTAATGTTTTCCTCTTAACTAACCTGGTTGCTAGGAGTGAGGTTGGGTCAATCCTTCAACTCAACTGTGGTTGTCTCGGACAATAACGCAGTACCGTGACCTTTGGCTGCGTTTTGGTGAACAGTCCTGAAACGCAGGACGCAGTGAGCATTGCAGCCAAAACGATAGACTAATATCAGCTTTGTAACCTGTTATACACAAATGCCTTTCGATTCATTGTCTTCTTAGTATCTTAGCCTATATTAAGATGATAATGTGTTGGGTGATTTTCTGTACAATATAATAACAAGGATTACATCTGCTCTGTTCATTTTTGAGCACATTGATGGTGAGTTGGTGAGGTCCAGGTCTGTGGATGTCTGTGAGCGTGTGTATCTGTTTAGTTTTAGTTTAGTTTTGAGCGTAAAGTTTTACTGTGTGATTAGCATATGCTTTCAGAGAGGGAGAAATTGCTGTAAAAGCCTTTGGTAACTTCACACAAAGACAGGGATCTGTGTGGAAACAGACAGGGTTCTGTGCTGTTGGCTCAGAAAGCCAATTGATCGGCCGATCAAATCTGGTATGTCGTGGGACATGTCGTGGGAGTCAGGGACTCCAAGGAATTACTGACTCAGATTTGTGCCTAGTAAACAAATTAGTTGAAAAGGCTGTCACCGAGAGGCAGGTTAGATACAGCAATATACAGTTAGGTCCATAAATATTTGGACAGGGACACCTTTTTTCTAATTTTGGTTCTGTACATTACCACAATTCATTTTAAATGAAACAACTCAGATGCAGTTGAACTGCAGACATTTAGCTTTAATTCAGTGGGTTAAACAAAAAGATTACATAAAAATGTGAGGAACAAAATGCAAAAAAAAACACTATGCAAAAAAAATCAATCTGCTAAATATTATATTCCTTCCCAGTTGAGCAAATTAGTGTTATATTGTAATCAATTTTACATTAATTAACTGGAGACTTGACAAAACTAATTGAAGATGGGATTTCTAAATAAAGGAAAGTTCCAACATGGCACTAAGAGGTTACACAAGCCAAATAAATCCTCATTTTCACTTTATTTGTAGAATATTAAAAAGCTAGGTTTGAAAAGGAGCATTGTGCATCTAAACCACTACAATTAACATGCAAGTAACATATCAGATTTTATTTAATACAGTCCTCAAATGAGTCAGGCATATACAGGTAAAACAATGAAAATCAATAAAATATTAAAGAAAACTATACGTACTGTAAGGAACACATTCATATTGGACTTCTAGATATTTGTAAGTCCCTGGGCATGGGTCAGGAAACACATCTGGTCCAGCTACAACTGCACACTGCGTCCGATTATTGCATCTGAAATATAAAATATTATTTAAAGTCTTCATCACATTTTATAGTGTACCACAATTGAGCTATTTTTGCAGAAACAAATAAAAGCATCTTCAAATAAATACATTTCCCATTGAAAAAATACCTTTACAAGGGGACTTTTAATGACAAAATGTTATCTATGTAGATCAGTGATTTTCAACCACTGTGCCGCGGCACACTAGTGTGCCATGAGAGATCTTTAGGTGTACCGTGGGAAATTATCTAATTACCATTGTCGAGTGTCTGTGCTGTAGTGACTGGCAGAGTAATGTAATACTCTTCCATGTCAGTGGGTGGCAGTAGGTAACAGTTTTCTTGTTTATTCTTAGAGACAAAAGAATTAGCTACAGAGTGTCATTTTGTAACATTTTTGATTTGTGGTGTGCCGCAGGATTTTTTCAATGTAAAAAAATGTGCCGTGGCTCAAAAAAAGTTGAAAAACACTGATGTAGATAACCCTTAGCTCAAGAAAAATTGTAAACTTCACCCTTCTAGTAATAAGTAAAATAGGTACACTATACATGTCATGTTTTATTGTCTTACAGCTAATGGATATAATCATATTACTGTATACAATGATTTGGCAAAATTTATTGATCACTAGTTCAGAGTTGAGATGTCATAGGACTAGGTTTATATTGCAGTGTTCTCCCTAATTTTTTTAACTGGTTTGGGAGAAGTTTGGTGGTCAAAAAGTGGTTGTCATAAGTATCCAGTAACCCCTATAATGTGTTAAGCTTTCTGCAGCTTCCCTATACTTTATTCTAACTTTCTAATGCCTGTACCCTTAAGTGTGTCCAATTTATCTATTTTTTTTAACTGCCCATTGCCCCTGTATTGTTACCCCGTCTTTCAGTGTCCTGTGTTTTGTAAAGAATGTAAGTATCTGTAGTACTGTAAAGGTGTAATCAATGAACGCACCTGCTAGCGACTTTTGAGTGGCCCAAGAGTGTTGCATGTCTATCGCAGCTTCTAGAAGTTTAATTTATTTTATCTATTTGGCACTAACTTCTCTGAGTGTCCATCTTCCTTAAATGAAACTCTTAGAGCAGGAACTGAATATCCAATATGACTTGTAGGAATTACAAAATCTGGCTATTCAACTTTCTAAAATATCTATACATAATTATTTAACTGAAACAAACTAGAAATCCCTCCTTGGATGGTATTTGGTTCCTGAGAGTATCCAAATATAACCCTCAAGTAAATTTGTAAAGTAAAGTAAACCCCCTTTGCTTTCATGGATACTCAAAAATTGGCTCCAAGGCTTAGATCTGGTGGCTGTCTCCGATGGTTGAGACCTTCTTGAATTAAGTATTTGAATTCAGCATCACCACCTTTCACATTCCCAAAACTCCTGAATGTGCAATATTTACCAGCCTTCAAAGTTCTAACCTCAAAATCTTTCTATGTTTGATTCGTTATATCCTCCAAGCTGCCCAGCTGATCATTGCTCAGTCTTGGTAAATAGGGATGAGCAGACAAGATGTGTAAGTTCGATCTTGCGGCGAATCGGGCCATTCTGGCTTACCGAACACTTGAGCGATAACAGCCTTGTGATTCGCCATGAGGTCGTGTTCTCATTGAACAAACAAGGGAAATTGCCGGGGGCTGGAACTGCAATTATTTCTGGCGGGGAGGCCGCGGCTGGGAGTTAATCACTTGCTCCCAGGATGCACAGCAAGGCCCAGCAGCCCAATCTGGAGAGATTTGAGCACAGGCATATATACAGGGAAGAAGGGAGGGGTTAGTCACTCCATCTTGTGTTCTGTGTCAGAGAAAGAAGCAGGGAGAGAAGTGCATTGTGACAGGGACAGGTTAGGAGGCTTCTGTATATCTTGAAATATACAGATTGTGCAGTTTTTGATGCTACCTCTTGCTATCTAGAAAAAAAAAGGCAGAAACATTTCTGTCCTACTCTCCAAAAAATATAGATATTTCATTCTGATTCCACTTGCTATTTATCAAAAAAGCCAGAAAAATTTCTGTATTTCTCTCAAAAAAATACAGATATTTCATTCTGATAGCACTTGCTAGTTATCAAAAAAGCAAGAAAAATGTCTGTATTTCCTTTAAAAAAAATACAGATATTTCATTTTGATCCCACTTGCTTAAAAAAGGCAGAAACATTTCTGTCCTACTCTCCAAAAATACAGATATTTTATTCTGATAGCACTTGCTTTCAAAAAAGCCAGAAAAATTCTTTATTTCTCTCAAAAAAATACAGATATTTCATTGTTTGATACCTCTTGCTATTTACCAATGAAGACCCTTTGGTACAGGTGCATTTTTGCCCGAATAAGTAAAAGATGAGCGGTAGAAGCGGGGGAAGGTGTGGCGTTGGGCAACCTGGGCTGCCCCATCTGGCAGGGGTGCGGAGCACCAGTATGCTGGAAGATTTATTCAGAGGGTGTACTACAATCATACAGCCACGTCATGTGAGTATTGTGGACTGGGTCTCCGGGACCTCAATTGCAGCAGGGTCTTCTTCTGTAGCAGGCTCTTCTTCCGCAGCAGCAGCAGCAGCAACCAGCACAGCTGTGACAGGATCAAAGACAGGAGTTAGCGTGGCTAATGTGCCTGTACCTCCCGATGACTCTCCCTTGTTGTTTGACAAACAGCCCGAGGGTCTGTCATTGTGATTTTCAGGACAGGAGGCAGACTTTGGGACCCTTGGAGAGTGTGGTCAGCACTTGCTGGACGAGGGTTCTGCATCAGTAGCTGCATTTGCAGAGGTTGGCTTAGATGAAAATGAGAATGATGATGACCGTAATGTCACCTGGGAACCACCGATGCGTTTAAGGGCTAGCAGCAGTTCCGAAACAGACATAGAGGAAAGGCAGCAGCAACAGACTGGGGATGGAAGGGGCCGCAAATCTGTCTCATGTCCCAAAAAAACACACAGATGAGTGGGTACAGTCAGAGATGATGTGACCGTGGGGGAGATGGAGCTGGAACAGACCCTGGGCACCCAGCAGAGGCAGGCAAAGAAAAAGAGCAGCAGAGTTGCACACACCTCTCCAGTGTGGTCCTTTTTCACGCTGAAAGACGATGACGGGTGCGTAGCAATTGGATCCTGTGCCACAGGCAGATTCGCAGAGGACAGGCCTGATCACATTTGTGTACAACATCCCTGCTTTCCCACATGCAACCACAAAGCAAAGTGGGAGCAGTACTTGCGTTCTCTTGAAGGAGGTGTAACCACGTCATCGTCTCTTCTTCCACCTCTATTGATCTTCTCCACCTCCAACTGTCTTTGCTACTATGTCTCAGGAGGTTGGTGCCAGCCAGAGGAAGTATTAGCTTCTGGCCACAGGTTTTGTGGCGTCAGAGGATGTTTGTCGTCGAAAGATTGGCAATCCAGTGACCCCTTCAGCTCCCCTAGCTCCATGTCACCTTCAGCCCACTCTACCGGAGTTCTGCGCGAAGCATCAGGCTATTGGTCCAACCAACAAAAGAGTCATTGAGCTCAATTCGCATCCAGCCAAACTATTGGCCTTGCAGCTACTGTCTGTGGTGGGTTGTGGGGGATTGCTCTATGTAGCAGGGATCAAACCGGTCACAACAAGAGGCAGAAACATTTAAATCAATTTAAAGCATTTAAAGAATTTTTGCTAGTAGTTCATTGTCTAGTGGCCCTACAGGGCCGAAATGGTAATGATCTGAAGTTGTGTCTCCAGTGGTTACTAATCACTGTTTTGTTATGTATTATGAGTTATCACTAATACAAAATATATATGTTGTTGCCAAAAAAAACCTTCTTTCTGTGTTTTTCATATAATTGATATATTGGCAAATAGGCTCCTCTCCCTAGGGACTAAATATACATGTTTTTCCACCAGATTAAAACACTAGTATTCTAGTTCTATTCCTGTTTTTGATATATTACCTCTGGGGTAGGCAAACAATACACTACTTAGGCAAAAAGAGTTACGCATTTTTCTCTCTCCTAATGTTGTCATTGATTATAACTTGTTCAGGTCTCTCAAAGACTTTGCTAGGAGCAGTCACATGTTCTATAGCTGCAGCAACATTTACCCCAGAGTCTTCATTTCACCAATGTCACAAACTGGGGCAGCCTCTACATTTCCTATGTAGGGGGCAGTTTCATCCCTTCATATGCATTGCGGAGGAGAGGGATTCACTTTCAGGGAGCGTTCCCTATTTACCCCGGTGGCGGAAGTATTAACGCTGGCCGCGGTAAATAGGGGAGCCACAGCAAGGTGGCGGTTCCAGAGCTCTTGCTCCGGTAGTTCCTTCCAGCTTCTCTGCTCTACAGCAGGGGTTGGCAATCTCCGGCCTTTAGGCCAGATACAGCCTAGCCGGTAGTTCGTTCCAGCCTAACGCCACCTGGCCGATCCAGCCTAATGCCAGCCGGCAACGGGCCAGTGCAAATCTGCACATGCATTCCAACCAAAACACACTACTCCACTTTGTGGTGCACTTTGTTAAAATAATCAGTGAATGCAACTTTTTTGGTGCATTTCTATGCATTAGGCAACCCATTCAGCAAATGAGACAAGTATTTGCGCTAACCTAATGCAATTCATGGTAAGGCAATACTAAACCTCCCTGTGGTGGGCCATGGGCCACTGAAATGCGTTGATGCACTGGTTATTTGCAAATGTGACCTTCTGTAATATTGTCAGTTGCTGTCCCCCACCACCACTATTTCCTTCACAACATCTTCCAAGTTCCAATCCTTTTTGGTAGTCTGTTTTTAGTGGCAGCACTGATGATATATCTCCTGCACATGCACACAGTGTAAAGAAAATTAGACGCATGCACCATACAGTATGGACAAATGAATAAATACTGCTTGGAGAAAGATATTTTTTTTTATGACAGAACAGACATAACATCCTTACCTTCTAGGATATTTGTTTGAGAGCTTAGATAACATGCATAATATTTCAAATTCAAGTGTATTTTAAGTATATACTGTATTAAGTTTTCTTTTCTGCTTGAAACAGTACTTTACCCAACTGGTGTACCAAAGAGTCCAGTGCCTAACAGCACTGGTGCTGTTGGGAAGAGTGCCAATCTACACTTAGTGTGTCAGAGTGGATGGTCTTGGTATGAATATTCTATGCAACAAAAATTAATATGAAATCCTAATTAGGGCACTGGAATTTTGTTGAACATAATGTATGTATTGTAAAGAACTGGATCTAAACTGGTTCATGTTGTTAAACTACATCTAGAGTTGATATGATTAACGTAAATCTATCCTCCAATAAGTGACTTATTAACAAGAATAACTCAATTACATTGTAGCTGGTAGTAAGCATATATTGTTTTTATATTTCAATATTTTTATTAGCCGCCGGCAGAATCAGTTTCAAAAGATTCAGGCAGGATTTGGAAACAGCCAGATCACAACTACTAAACATGGCTGCCTCTGGGGAAGCCCTCACATTCCTCTACAACACCTCAGAAATAATATCAAATATCTCTGTCCAGTAGTTCTGGGCAACTGGACCAGACCAACACATATGCAGCATTGTACCCCTAGTATCACATCCTCTAAAACACAAAGGGGAAGCTGAAGGGTAACATTTAGAAAGTCTCTCTGGTACCACCATACCAGCACCTTATAGTTCGCCTACACCAGAGTGGAGTTGAGCGAAATTTTAGAGAGTGGATAAGCAATATCACTCCATTCCTCCCTAGATAGGGAGATCCCTAAGTCTTCTTCCCAAGAACAAATATACTGTATTTCAATTTGTCAGAGGTGGTCATTAATATGGTGTAAATCAATGAGATTTGACCCTTCATATCAGCCAGGGATCATACATAAGCTTTAAAATGCGGTGGGTCGCATTGGGCGAGGGGCCTGCAGAATTTTGGAACACATGAAGGACTGAATTTGCCGATTGCAAAAATACTTGCGAGTTCCTTCCTACTAACCAAGTACTCAAAACTAGAAATATCTTGAATGTTTATAATGGTCCAAACCCTTCTGCCAATCCACCAGAAAAATCTATCTAGATACCTGCCAGGAGTGAACTCTGGATTTTTCCAGACGGGTGTGAGCCGAGCATAGCTCCGGGAATGACCGATATTTATCTCATATTTAAAGAGAGTGGCATAACAGAGGGCATGCTCTAATTTCTCTGAGTTTCTTTGGGATCCACATCAAAAATTCAATATTTTCCAAAAGAACAGCTGACTCTTCTATTTCTACCCACTGAGGCCTAATCCCTCGTATTGTGGAGTGTGAGAATTGTGAAATTTGGGCAGCTATATAGTAGTGACTGAAAAGAAGAATAAGCGAAGGGGGAGCATTGTCTTCCTGTGGATCCTAATCCGTTTGCCCCCCCCAAATAAAATTCATGATTTTACTTTAAAGGAAAATCAGTACAGAGGGTTGGACCAGAATAGGGAGGGTGCGAAACAAATATAGGATACGAGGTAAATATTCATCTTGACCGCCGTTATCTGACCCAGCCAGGATGGAGGAGCAGTGGACCAATTCTTCAAATCTGAGTATATTTTTTTAGTAGTTGGCCTGAAACAAAGACTGATAAGATGGAGTTAGCTGTATCCCCAGATATTGCAATGAGTTCTCCTCCCAGCAGAGATCAAAATTATCTTTGACCAGAGAAAGTTGATGGTCAGGAATATTGATGTTAAGAGCTTGGGATTCAGAGTCATTTACATGAAGGCCAGAAAGAGCTGCAAAAGTGTCCAAAATTCTTTAGAAGTTGGCCAGTGTGACATGAGGGGAGGAGATATACATGAGAATGTCGTTAGCAAATAATATGCATTTATGCTCCTTCCTGCCACACCAGACCCCCCTAATATTCTGGTCTTTTCGAATTGCTATTGCCAAAGGGCAAGCTTGTCTCATAGCTTTCTTGATGGAGATATTGGATGAGAGAAAGCCTCCCAATGAAATAATAGCCAATGGTGTGTCGTATAATGTTTGTAAAAGATTCATAAAGGAATTACCAAATCCCATCACAGATAAAACCCTGAAAGGGTAAGACCAAGAAACACTGTCATATGCTTTCTGGAGGTCAATAGCTAACACCGGGGAACAATTTTGAACACATTTTTTGTTGACTGAAATTTTTAAGCTTACTTACACTAAAATAGGTATGCTGATTCTGAAAGTGCAGTTAGTTTTCTTCTATCACGTCAAGTTTTTTCTCTACCGCTTAAATTACAGTAAAACGGTTACTGTAGCGTGGATTGGTATAGGCTATTTATTTACACGCAAGACAGTGTGGTCAGAGGTTGTGCACTGCTCTACGTAGTGAATAGGCAAAATGTATTTTTCTACTTACACATGTATTTCCTTTCTTTCATTTAATGTCTGACTCTGCTGTTTCTCGTCGTAAGTCCCTAAACAACCCTGATTCATTTTGTTATATCAGTTTCACCATTCTCAGTCAAAGGGCAAACATCAGCAGATTTGTAGAGCAAGCCTATTTGGCATATTTCAAAATACCTATGGTTTGGCAAGAGCCAGAAGATCATTTCACTGACTGTTACTTTTGTATAGTGAAAACTTCAGGATATAACAAGAATAATAAATGTAACAGAGTATCCTAGTCTACCATCGGCTATTCGCCCAGTGGCTCATTCAGATGAAATCCCAGGGATTTGATCAGCATGAGTTGAGTGATTTGGCACATGATTTGGGACTATCGAAAAAGGCTTTAGAACTCCTAGCATCAAGACTGCGTGAGAAAAACTTACTTGAAAAAGGAACGAAGGTATCAAACTTCTGATCCAGAGAAATTGCATTTCTGCAGTACTTTAGAACTGACAGTGGCTTTGTGTATTGTCATAACATACCTGGTTTAATGGAGGAATTGGGAATTTCAATTTATAACTCAACTGAATGGCAACTACTCATCAATAGCTCAAAGCAAAGCTTAAACTATGTCCTTCTTCACAATCGAAATATATTTGGGTCAGTCCCAATTGGCCATTCAGTTTCTCCTTGTGAAGAATTTGCAGACAAAGTGATTGGGTTGTTGCAATATCACCAACACAATTGGGTCATCTGTGTTGACCGTAAAGTGGTATGCTTCCTTCTTGGTCAGCAACGCAGATACACCAAGTATCCCTGTTATCTGTGCATATGTTAGAATATTAAATTCCCACCTCTGCACATGAAACTGGGTCTGATGAAGCAGTTTGTGAAAGCTTTGCCAACTGAAGGTGACTGTTTCAAGTACCTAGTTTTGGCATTTCCTAGCCTGTCATTTGAAAAAATAAAGGCCGGCTTGTTTGATGATCCACAGATTCGGCAGCTCATCAAAGATGAACATTTCATCAGGACAATGTCAGAAGTCGAAAAGTTGTCATTCAAAGCCATTGTCAAGGACTTTCTTGGAAACACACGAGCAAATAATTACACAGAAATTGTCCAGAAACTTTTGGAGAGCTACAAAATGCTTGGTTGCAATATGAGCAATAAGGTGCATTTTCTGCATAGCCAACTTTCCAACTTCCTGGAAAACCGTGGTGCAGTCAGTGATAAGCAAGGTGAACGATTCCACCAAAATTTAATAGTCATGGAAAGACGGTATCAGGGTAGACAGGATGTACATATGATGGCTGACTACTGTTAGAGCATCCAACGGGATTGTCCTAACACTGAACATTCCAAGGAAAGCTATAAGTGTACATTTTTACCTTAACTGCTTAACCAATTAATTTTCAAATGTTTTACTGTAAAAAATGTCATAGAGTAACAATAAGTCCTTTGTATGACCAAAAGAAATTTAAATAAACAGTACATTCAAGTTATTTATTTATTTTTCATTGTATGTAAAATTTGTATGTTTTTTGACAAAAATGGAGGGTACCCTGTATAGAAAAAACTGGATGTGATAGAAAAAAACAGGTCTTTTCTGGATTCACCACTCAAAAATTAGTAAAAAAACAAGTGTAAGATCTGACTCAACGAAAAATGTGTTCCCTAGTGTAATAGCATGGCTTCCCTTTTGTTTCCACCATCCCAGTTAGTTTGAAAAAGTGAACAAAATCGAAAAACAAAATCAGATCTATGGTGCGTATCGTCTGATCAGGGACCTGTCTGTACAGCATGAATCCCACCTGGTCCGAGTGGATATAAGCTCCCAAAAAAGAGCCAAGACAAATCAAAAGAATCTTAGTCATCAATTTCAGGTCCCAGAAAATTAATGAAATTGGTCTAAAATTGGCGACTTTACCCAGTTTAGGGATAAGGCTAATGAAAGCATGATTTGCTTCCAAAGAAAGTGAATGACCCTCTTGTAGATAGTTATAATACTGAACCAAATGGGGGATCAATTGAGATCCGAAGGTCTTGTAGTATACATAGGAGAATCCATCCAGACCAGGGGCACTACTAGATTTCAGGCACTTAGGCACTTTAAGAGCCTCCTCACTAGTGAAGGGCTTCTCCAAAATTTCCACATGTTTAGTCTTAAGCTTAGGCATACTGATTCCCCTGAAAAATGCTTCAAATGCACTAGGGGAAGCATTATGCTGTTTACTGTATAGGGAGCAATAAAAATCTTAAAAAGCCGAAAGAACTTTTTCTGGATTCTGGGCAAGTTTACCATCCTTCATTTTAATCTTTGGAAGAGAAAACAGTTTGGGTCTAGGGTTCAGCTTATTAACTAACAATCTTCCAGGCTTATCTCCCCATGTGTAAAATTTCTGAGCAGCCCACCGAAGGGATTTCTCAGCCTTAGTATTAAGCAATAAATTGGGTTCAGTGCACAGGGATTCAATTTGAGGGCGGACATCCAAGGTCAGGTTTGACTTATGCTGCAATTGCAGGGTGTGGTAGTCTCTCATTTTCGCTTCTATAAGTTTTTCTTGAGCCTTCTTCTGTTGCGTCCCTAATCTAATTAGTTCCCCTCTAATATACCTCTTATGAGCCTCTCTCAGTTGATGGCTGGAGAAGTATCCTGGGGAATATTAATTGTCAAGTAACCCTCGATCAATTTCTCTAATTCTGATTTCATCAGTGGGTCAAGTAGGAGATTCTCATTGAGTCTCTATCTGAAAGCAGCTTGTGCCCCCCAGAGACCCCTCAGCCACACAACCACAGGGTCATGGTCTGACCAGGGAACCAATAAAATTCGAGCTTTGGTGGCTATAGGAATCAGCCGAGGTTGGAGAAAAACATGGTCAATACGGGAGTACTGATTAAGAGCCACAGAGAAAAACGTATATTCTCTTTCGGATGGGTTCAGCTCCCGCCATATATCCATCAGATTGTATTGTTTTAAAAGATTAGAAAATCTATTACTTCTATGAATTTGTACCAAGGGGCGCTAGTTTTGACCAGAACTTCATCTAGTGCCAGATTAGAGTCACCCAGAACTAAAAGAGAACCCTGGGACAAGAGTCTCCTGTAATGCCAGGATGTCTACCTTGAGAGAATTATAGTATTGGAAGGCTTTAGCTCTTTTATTTGGAGAATTAAGCCCTTGCACATTGTGTCAATATCACCAAAGGTGGAGGATCGTTAGTGATTCTCGCTGTAGGAGTGGCCATCAGTCAGGTATTAGAGCAGAGGAAGCATGGGACAAATCAGAGTGTAACTCCCCACAATCATGGGAACCAGAGGGGAAAGGAAAACACATCAGGGAAAGTACCAACAACGTCCACACAGGGAAAACAAAAACAAAGGACAACAAACAAAAACATATAAATACCCAATATGTAGGACCAAAAAGTATCCAGGGTCTCAGACTAAGCACCCCCCCCGCCCCAAAATGGAGGGTGAGCGGGGGTGATCAGCACAAGCTCCCTGGGCCCAAGGGACATATCTTTGTCCCAAAACCATGAGGAGCCACCGGCAGAGGTAGAAATATAATCCACCCCTTACCAGCTCTTCTCTAGGGGTGGAGGGCATGTGTTGCCTCTCCAGCTACCCCGGTTCTTTTTCTATAAAAAAGAGCAACCAGAGCAATAAAACATTCTAGATAACTAGAAAATCAACAATGTGTCCTAATGAACGCATGCTAGGTATTGGACTCGGCAGCCACAGTAACCAGTAAAGGTAAATAACATAAAGTGAGAACTTAAACAGGGAGTGCAAAATAGAAAGAAGGCACATCAAGACTGTTGTAAACATATTGTAGCGAAGGAAAACCTTAATGTACTGAGAAAAACTATTTGAAGTGACTGAAGGTGCAAGAAACATATGAACATATGATCAAAAAATTAGGCAGCCATTAGGCACTTCCATAGCAACAACCAGGCGAAGTGTGACCCTCAGGGAAAAAAAAATGAAGGCACCTCCATTATAACCAAAAACATAGTTAAATAGTAGGTTGGATTGAAAAAAGTCCCTATAGGACATAGTTAATCCAGAGGAAGGCAAAAAAAACCCTGGTACAATTTGCTTCAACAGGGGAAAAAAATCCTTCCTGATTCCATGAGGCAATTGGATGTTCCCTGGATCAACAGTCACTGGTATTTTTACTTTAAAGCCTTAATACCCAGTTATATTCTGTGCTTCTGGAAAAACATCCAGCTTTTTCTATCTATATCTATAGAAGTTGCTGAAACTACTTCCTGAGGGAGGTGATTCCACATTTTCACAGACCTTACAGTGAAGAATCCTTTCCTTATCCGGAGCTAAACTTCTTTTCCTCCTGACGCAAAGAGTGCCCTCTTGTTCTTTGTAATAATCTCAAAGTGAATAATGGGGAAAAGAGTTCTCTATATGGACCGTATATATATTTATACAGGGTGATCATATCCCCCCTTAAACGTCTCTTCTCAAGGGAGAATAGATTCACTTCAGCTAATCTCTCCTCCTAGCTGAGCTCCTCCATACTTTTATTAATTTAGTTGCCCTTCTCTGCACTCTCTCCAATTCGACAATGTCCTTTTTGTGAACTGGTGCCCAAAACTGGACTGCATATTCCAGATGTGGTCTGACCAATGCTTTGTACAGAGGCAAGATTATGTCTCCATCTCTGCAGTCTATTCCTCTTTTAATACAAGAAAGTACTTTACTAGCTTTAGATATTGCAGCTTGGCATTGCATGCTGGTATTAAGTCTATGATCTACCAGTTCCCCCAGATCCTTTTCCATTTCTGACTCCCCCAAATGTATTCCCCCTGGACAGTATGAAGCATGCATGTTGTTAGCTCCCAAGTGCATAATTTTACATTTATCTATATTAAATGTCATTTGCCACCCAATCAAACAGTACATCCAGGTCTGCTTGTAGATTATATACATCCTGTATGGACTTAATTCCATTGCATAGTTTGGAGTCATCTGCAAACACAGAAATAGTACTTTTAATCCCAAACTCTAATTCATTTATGAAGATGTTAAACAGTAAAGTTCCCAACACTGAACCCTGGGGTACACCACTAACAACATTAGACCATTCAGTGTCACGGATAACAGGGAGGGGAGGGAAACAGAAAGGTTATACTCAGGACTAGGCCTCCAATGGCTAGGGAAAAGGGAATGGTCACCCCTTGCAGACACCCTAACCTAGCCCTAACACCTAACAGTATGAATATCCCCTGATGGTGGGAATACTCATACACAGGAACCTAGGCCCTAGTATCCCTGCATAGCCCTAGGAGTAGTGACTGGCTTGAGACTACTGGTTCCTTCCCTTATGAAAGAACCAGTGTCTCCCTGAGGCCTAGTAAACAACAAAGGAACAACAAAACACCAATACACCAAAAGTAATTCAACTTATCTTAATAGCAGATATATAAGCAGGAACTCAGGACAACACACCAGCTCTTCACATCCCAGCAGTGAATATCAACCGCATAGCATGAAGTGTGAGGCCAGACTAAATGGAGGAGCAGTAATGACCACCAGCTGCAGCTGATACAAGGGGTGTAGTCATTACAAACAACAACACAGAAACAAGTAAAAACAAAGAGATTGTCAGATAACCTCACATGCAGCTTGTTTCACAGATCCTCTAACTTCAGTCACGGAAGGGACCGTGACATTCATGGTATGAATCAATAATTACAACTCTCTGGATGTGATCTTTAAGCCAGTTCTCTATTCATTTACAGATTGACTTTTCTAAACCTATCGACCCTAACTTGTATAATAACCATCTGTGGGGTACAGTGTGAAATGCTTTAGCAAAGTCCAAGTACACTATATCAACTGCTATTCCACTGTCTACCTGTTTACTTACTTCCTCATAAAAAGAGAGTAAATTTGTTGGACAACTTCTGTCTTTCTTAGAGCCATGCTGATTATCACTTATTCATTACTTTTACTTATTGATTACTCATTCATCACTTAATCATATTTTCTAGCAGAAACTCCTCTATGTGGCTCTTTATCAAACTCTGTAAGACCTTAGAACTATGGACGTTAAACTAACAGGCCTATAGTTACCTGGTAATGACTTTACTCCTTTTTGAAGATAGGAACCACATTGGCCTTACGCCAATCCATCGGTACCTTGCCAGTGACTAAAGAGTCTCTAAAAATGAGAAATAATGGCTTCGAAATAACTGAGCTCAGCTCTTTGAGGACACGTGGATGTAATCCATCAGGTCCTGGTGCTTTGTCAACCTTAATTTTTCCCAGCTGTTTCTCAATCATTTCAACTCCGAGCCATTGTGACTCTTATAAGGCAATGACATTGCTATTATGAATTTGGACTTGAGCTCTGCCATTTTCTTTCGTGTACACAGAGCTAAAAAAAAGTGTTTAGTAAATCTGCCTTGTCTTTATCCCCAGTTACCAACCTAGCAACATCCTTTAAGGGGCCTACATGCTCAGATCTGAATTTTTTGCTATTAATATATTTGAAAAATTTGGGGGGGTTTGCCTTACTTTCCTTTGCAATCTGTCTTTCATTTTGAAGTTTTGCACTTGCACATTTTATCTCCTTTTTACACCTTTTATAGGTTTCAAATGATGAAGGTGATCCTTCATATTTATATTTTTAGAATGCCCTTTTCTTGTTCCTTATGGCTTTTTTACCATCAGCTGTAAGCCACATAGGTTTTAGCCTCCTAAACTTTTTACCCATTGGAATACATTTTTCAGTTTGCTTTTGTAGAACAGACTTGAAACATTCCCATTTCTGTTCTGTGTTCTTTGAGGACAATATTGTCTCCCAGTCCAAGTCACAGAGAGCTGCCCTTAATAATGGAAAATTTGCTCTCTTAAAATTAAATGTTTTTATCTTTCCTGTTTTTGCTTTCTGTTTACAGCTTACGTTAAATGAAATCATACTATGGTCACTGCTACCCAGATTCTCCTTTATTTGCACATTTGTTATAAGCTCTGCATTGTTAGAAAAAATTCGGTCCAGCAGAGTATCATTTCTAGTTGGAGCTGCTATAAACTGTACCATAAAATTATTTTGTATTATATTCACAAATTTCCACCCTTTTGCTGTTCCTGTAGTGCCATTACTCCAGTCAATGTCAGGGTAGTTGAAATCTCCCATGATTAAAACACTTCCACTTTTTGCTGCTTTTTCTATCTGTGCTAGTAGTTTTTTTTCTATTTCTTCATTAGCACTGAGGGGCCTATAGCAGACTCCAATTAATAATTGTGTGTTATTCAACCCCACATTCAACCCCACCCATAATGCCTCAACCTCATCGCTTGTTCCATCCGCAATTTCTTCTTTCACATTCACTTTTAGATAATTTCTTACCTACAGACAGACACTACCACCCTTTCCTCTGACTCTGCCTTTACCAAAGAGAGTATACCCAGGAATATTGACAGCCCAGTCATGCGAAGAACAAAGCCAGGATTCAGCAATACCAACTAAGCCATAATTCACCTCACTCAATAAGGCTTCCAACTCCCCTATCTTGTTTGCTAGACTTCTAGCATTGGTGAACAGGCTCTTTAAACCATGGCTGTCTCTACCATCACTGTTTGCCAAATCATTTTGTTTTTCAGTACAACTGGTACTGCACAATCCAATGTTTGTTTGTAACATTGGAAGCTCCTTACACTTATCCATAATCCTGCCCCCAACAATCCACCCTCCACTAGTGTCTGACCCCTGACTAACCTTTCTGCCACCTTATTTGACTGTCCCACCCCCCTCTGTTCTAGTTTAAATATCCCTCCACCGTTCCCCTAAATCTTTCCCCTAGCACAGCAGACCCCCTTTCATTTAGGTGCAAACCATCTCTGGCATACAGGTTGTACCCCAATGAAGTCAGCCCAGTGCTCCATGAACCCAAATCCTTCCCTTCTACACCAGGACTTAAGCCATGCATTTAGCTGCCTGAGCTCCCTCTGCCTTTCCTGTGTTGTGCATGGCACAGGCAATATTCCAGAGAATATAGCCTTGGAGGTCCTTTTCTTCAGCTTGAAACCTAGTTTCCTAAACTGATTTCAAGGATCTTCCATCTTCCATTTATATTGCCATTGGTTCCAATATGGACCAAGACAGCTGGGTCCTGTCCAGCCCCTCCCAGTAGTTTGTCCACTCGGTCCACCACATGCCGAACCCTGGCACCAGGGAGACAGCAAACCATTGGGTTGAAGGGATCCGGGTGACAAACTATTCTGTCAGTCTTCCTGATGATAGAATCCCCTATGACTACCAATTGTCTTTTCCTTCCTGCTTTTCCCTCCCCACCACTACTACATGTGCTGCTCTTCCGGCTGCTAGGGGTAGCAGTAACATCTAGAGTTGCCACCACTGGGTCTGCCACCTGCACATGTTCACATATCTTTGCAAACATGTTGGCGTGCTCAAACACAGGGATGGCCTTCCTTTTCTGGGGGCCCCTACTACTCCCTCTAGTTACATTAACCCAACTCCCTACTTGCTCATCCTGAGTAACCTCTCCACCCTCCACATCTAAGCCATTAACTTCCTGCTCAGTAAGCAGGAGACCCCTCTCAAGGTGATCCAGTGATTTCAGTGTTGCAATGCACTTCTCCGGCTCTCCAATGCGAGATACCAGAAAGGCGACTTGCTCACATCTCTCACAGCGGTATTCATCTAGGAGATGTTGCTCCATTTGTGCATACATGTGACAGACTGTGCACTGAACCAAGCTTTCCACCTTGCTACCACTCATTTTCCCAGTTACAATTTTTGTTTACAAGGAGCTATAAACATTTACTTACAGTTTGTGGTTACTATAAGGATTTAACTCCTTTTGTTTTCTAACTCCACTTGATCGAAAGTCCACTTGTTTCACAAGCCAAACAGTGAGCAAGCTCAAAATGAGTGCCCCAGGAACTTAAATCACATGTGAAGCCTTGACCATTACCCCTTGGAGGTCAGCAAGGAAAAAAAGCTGTTTAAAACAAAACTGACAGTCACGCAAACACAACTCCCAATTGCACAATATGCACAATATCAGCCTCCTGTTTTTTCTAACTCCACTTGATTAAAAGTCTTCTTGTTTCAAAAGCCAAACAGTGAGCAAAGAGCCAAACAGTTAGCAAACAAAACACATGGAAATGAATTGCAAAAAGGTAGTAAACCAGCATGTAATTTCATCAGGAAAGAAAAAAAAAACCTTCTAACAGGAACATCCCAGGACGGCTTGAGGGCTTTTTTGGTGCTTGAGGTAGCTTTTTGCCACAGAGGATACAGTGATGGTTGAGGTCCATCTAGTGGATCAGAGTGGGCAGCAGCAGAGGGTAACAAATCAAGCTCTCGTAACAACTTTTCACCTTCATCAAAATTTTTCCCCTGAAATTGAAAGACCAAGCTTAGAGCGAAGGCCCTTGTGAGACAGGAGGGACTGGAGAAGAGGTTTCAATTCTCTCCTATGTTGTATAGTGAATGGAGAGAGAACTGAATATATTTGAACCGGAACACCTTCCACTAGCACTGAATCATATTCCCTGGTGGCCTTCTTTATAGCTTCTTGGGTGGAATTATAGTGAGGGTTCACAATTATATCTCTAGGGGGACCATGTGTTTTAGGAGCCACTAAAGCCCTGTTGGCTCTGTCAATTTCAAGGTGTGAGTCAGGAACTTCAGGCAGCATATCTCTTAGAAATAGCTTAACCAACTGAGTAATATCTTTAAAAGACTCAGGAAGGCCTCGAATGCGAAAGTTGGAGCACCTGAAGCAATTTTCCAGGTCGTCTATTTTGTGGTGAA
The DNA here is from genome assembly GCF_032062135.1 of Pyxicephalus adspersus. Lineage (NCBI taxonomy): Eukaryota > Metazoa > Chordata > Amphibia > Anura > Pyxicephalidae > Pyxicephalus > Pyxicephalus adspersus. The sequence goes on from NC_092860.1 coordinate 62,703,090, forward strand.
GTTCCTCTATTTGGTTTTCTAGTACTGATATCTGTTTTGTGTTTTGTGAAACTCTAGTAGTAGTGGTATCAAGATTTTGTTCAATTACTTCCAAGCCCTTGTAAATCTTATCTGAAGTCAGAGGTAATGGGGGCAGAGCTTTTAGCCAATTTGAATTGTACAAGGCAGCCAGGTGTGCAAGTAATCTGCACTCCCCTTGAGAAAGTGGGGTCAGTTGAGCTGGCAAAATATCATCATGAGCAAGAATGCAAAATCTGTTCTCTTTAGGAACTTGTATGGAGGAGCTGGAAGGAATCAGAGTCTCCCTGAGATCAGCCTTTGGAGAACTAGGGCAGTGTCCATCGCTCTGTGGATCAGGGGAGCCAGAGCCTGCCAGGGAAATACCTGGAGATGCCGGGAGACAAACTCCTTTCCACCCCCCTGATCCAGTATCCCGGCTCTTCCCTTGTCCTCCAGTTGGATCTTCAGCGCGCTCTGCTTGTGAGAGGCGCGCCATGTGTGGGGAGTCCCGTCCGGCGGCCATCTTAACTGAAGCCCGCGGGGTCTCAGATCAGGAAACCGGATCTTTTAGCATGCATGCTGTCTTGCCAACCATATTCCTAAGATGAGTGCACTTCCGGGAGGTTCCCCCTTCCGCCAAGCAGCAGCAGCTGCTGAGTCTGCACCTGTGAGGCCGGGTTTAGAGCTAGAAGGCAGCCGAGTCGTCTATCTGCCTACCACCATAGACCCCAGCGAATGCGCACTCTGCATTTATTGTTTATAAATAATATTTATATAATGAATCAAAAAAATTGTGTGATATATATTTATTCATGTCACTTTCTTTCGTTGATAGTTTGCATCCTTAAAAATCACTTCTATATTGGGGAATCCATATTTAAAATATACTGGATTGTGATACAATTGATACATGTGAAATATTGAAAATATATTAAATGTAATGGTGAAACGAGATACTGCACAAAAATATCTGTCATACAAGGGTAAATTTTACCTCTGGGACATAATCTTATAGGCGTCCGGAAGATAACAGCGAATATTTTCCATCTGAGCAGGGTCTGAGTCACAAATTTTATCATCTGTTCTCCCATAATTGGCACTTTCAATCATTATAACATCAGTTCCTGGACAACGCAGTTCTATTGGGTAGCTCTCACATGACAGTTCCCTCCTAACCACCGCCATAGGAATTGGAGCACGACTAAAAGCTGTAAGAAAACAAAACATTTTTAATTTAGTGACATTTCATATGTTACTTCCCTATTTTCAGAGGTTAATTAAAAATAGTAGGCAAATATTTGAACAGCTGCCTTTTGCCAGCATTTATCCTGTTAAAGAAAGGTATACATTTCCCCGAATAAAGCGTAGAAGGCGTATTGTGGAACATTCAGATAATAATTCTAGGGAAAAAATTGGCAGGGAATTGCATGTGTGGTGAAAGTAAGCACAGTGGGTTTTTTAAAAGAGTCAACTGCAAATCACCCAACCACCCAATTTGCTAAAGGAAACATGCAAAAACAGATCCAAAACGGTGACTCGTAACACTTTCTATATAGATATTCCTCATTTTACACAGGGTACATCCATGAAGCATCTCCTATTCAGTCTTCTGGGCTCCCTCTGTCTTCCTCCTCCACTAAAGAAAAACAGCAATAAAACCAACAGGAGAAGACTAGACTAAACACTAGCTATAGTAGTGGTCCCAGGGCAGCAGCTATCCATTACTTTCACCTGACGTGTTTTATTTATACCAGACTTTATCAATGGTAAATCCAGTGTCATAATAGGAGATTTTAAGTCACTTGTTCATTATATGTTATTTTATATCTTTAACAGTTACGTTTTTAACAGAGCACACAGTAATGCCTTACTCATTGAGGTTCTGTAAAAAATATTTTATATATGGTTCAACTGATGTATTGCCTCTAAAATTCCGTTGTTTGATATATGGTTTATGAGATAAGGTAATATTGACTAATGATCAGTATAGATGGTGGGGAACTCTATCATTGTTTGTGTGAACTCACTTAAAGTGGAGATTAATTTCACTCACAAAGGGGGTAAGATTTCCAGTTTATGGACCAAAAAAAAAAGCACCTTATAAGAGCGAGCTCCACTGCTTTTGCATATAGTTTCTTTTGGTTTAACAACTTTGAGTTATATTTTGTACCGTGGGGAATCTGTTGATCACAATTGTTAGAAGAAAAATTCTTCGGTTTGTATTCTGGAGGGGGAGATCATTGTTGCCTAAACAGTATTACTAATTTCTTTTTTCCCTAAATATTACTGCTATGATCATGGAACAAGGTTGTTCGGTGGTAATGACAGTAGCTAGAGGTTCATGATGCACTCTGGCAATGTTTTCAAAATTCAAACACCAGAGTGGGAATATTTCATACTATCTATTGCCAAACTCATCTAATGTTAACCACAATAGTCCTGCTAATCTGGGTTTCTTAAACCTGGGTTGAGGAAGGAAGCTGCAAGCGTGGTTGACAGAATGGGATACGGATAAAAACCTCCTAAGAAAGCTACATTAAAATCGTCACCATAGTAGTATACTATAATCAAAAGAATTTTAAGATAGTTTGGCATTCTAAAACAGTCATTGATTTAAAGATTTTGAATGATTTGATTTATCTAGTGGCAGTATTACTCATTTTTGCTGTGTTTTTTTCATTGGTACGAAAGTCAATCTACAAATGGTGTAGGGGCAAATTGATTATAAGGTCTCTTCATAAAAAAGGCTCTATAGCCACACAGAGATACTGAACTTTCTCTGATATGCAGAAACTACAGCAGTGGAGGATGTTTTGTGTGATAATTCTTTCATAATTATTTTAAATTTGAAGTTTTATCAGATGAATTCAACAACATATAAATTAAAATTCAACCAAATCATCCATGGGGATAAACCCTCAAATACAAAGCAATTAAATGCCCTCTTGGTAAAAATTTTCCCTTGTACAACAATATGTAAAGAATCCCTCAGTACACCTCAGCTAATTCACCCTACATTTTTCCTATTTTATTACCAAAATAGAGGGGTACTAACAGGAAGTTTATGGGTAGTCAATGGGGGGGGGGGGGGGGCAACAGTGGAAGTAGGAGGGAATAGAAAGTTACCTGGGAATTAGTGTAGGGCAAGAATAGAACTGGGAGAATAGGGAGGGGCAGGAAGGTGTTATCACCCACCATAGGAGTATAAATGTCTCAATGCATTTTTATGTCCCTGAAGACAGTGCCTGCAAATATTTCTCAAAGAACATGGTCCAGTAAAACCATCTTTGTCTATTAATTTCCTCTGTAGTTTTCCTCTGTTGTTTAAAGTTGTTGTGGTGTAAAAGAACCCAGTTTCAAAGGGTATAGGTAAATCAGTAAAATTTGAAAGCACGTTATGTACCACTTCCCAGAATGGATGAACTGTCGGGCAATCCCAGAAAATGTGCAGGAGTGTGCCCCTGCCTGTGTTGCATCACAGCATTTGTCTGATACTTCTGGGTATATAGTATAAAGAATAGAGGGGACGCTGTACTATCCTGTTGGAAGCTTATACCCAGTTTCCTGGTATGTGGAACTGATTGAGGAAGTCTGGGCAATAGAAAGTAGTGTAGCTATCTGAGCTGGAGTTCAATTGGCGTATGGGTCCCTGATTTACACATAATTTTTTAAACTCAGTGAGTGGTCTATGGAAATTTTCTAGACTCGAGGGAGAGAGTGTAGAAAATGTTGCATTTGATGGATTCTCCAGAAACCTTGTGCGCTATATACATAGGAAGACCTCTTTTTAGATAGGGATGGCCAAGGTCGTTCCTGGAGGCAGAAACTAACGTTTCCAGCCCCAAGGTTGGCTGCGGCCGGGAAGCCTGGGTCTGAAATACCTGGTTGGAACTTTTGGTTGCCAATTATAGGGTAAAGATTCGAAGGCTTGGGTAATATTCCTGGTTGGGCAGAAATTTTTGCAGTGACAGGTTGGCTCCTATGGTAGGGTGTGTACAAAGATTGGGTGGAGCTGGGTCATCACTCTACGGTAGTGCGGTCAATGGTATTTTAGTAAACAATTGCTCAATACCTATCCAGTGTTTCCATTTGGCATGTCGGGATCAATCTATCACTCTGCCTAAATGAACTGCTGTGTAGAAAAGTAAAGGATCTGTTTTTTAGTAAAGCAAAGAATGTCAAAACAGAGTCTAGTCCTCTAACAGGACCATATAAACTTTGTGAAGATAGATCTTAGATTGCAGAAGTAAAGTGTAGGGACCCTAATTGGTAATGCCTGCATTACATATAGCACGTTGGGTAGTAACACAATTTTTATTGCATTACAATGACCAAATCACGATAGCAGCTTTTTGTCCCATTGATTTCACTCGCTCTTAAAATCTCATAGAAATGGCAGGAAGTTCAAAGAATATAACTTAGAAAGATCAGTTGATATTCCAACCCCTATGTACTTGATCGCTTACAGGACCCAGCGAAACAGGAATGATCCTCACAAATTTTTACAGAGGCTCTCAGATAGGGTGGCATTTAGAACTTCTGATTTTTGATAAATAATTTTGAAACCACGATAGCAGTTTTTTGTTTCATTGATCTAACTCCCTCTTAAAATCTTCTAAAAATGGGAGGAAGTTCAAAGAATATAACTTGGAAAGATCAGTTGGTACTCTAACCCCTAAGTACTTGATCGCTTCCAGGGCCCAGCGAAACAGGAATGACTCTTACAGAATTCTACAGAGGCCCTCGGGTAGGGTGGCAATTAGGGCTTCTGATTTTTGATAATTCATTTTGAAATTTGAGAGAGTGCCATAATATTGAATTTATGATAGGAGATTTGGAATTGATATGGATGGGGATGTTATATAGAATAATAAATTGTCAGCAAATGCTGCTATCTTGTATTTCAGTTTCCCTAGGAGTATCCCACAAATATTCAGGTTTTGCCTAATCCTACAGAGTAATGGTTCAAGAGCGAGTTTGAAAATCAAAAGGATAATGAGCAGCCTTGACAGGTGCCATTGGTAATGTTGAATGCGTCCGACAGGACACCGGTGACTTTAACTCTTGCAGAGGAGTGGGAATATAAGGAAAGTAAGCATGTCACCATATTCTCACCCAGACCAATATAATGCAGGGTATGTGAAATAAAGTTCCAGTCAACCCTGTCAAAGGCCTTTTCGGCGTCTGTTGAAAATAGCATCATTTGGATGTTAGTACTTTGGGCCCAGTACATTAGATCAGAATTTTTGTTGTATTGTCTCGACCCTATCTATTGGGCATGAAGCCAACTTGGTCCGGATAGATTAGTTTAGGGAGAAGGGGCGGAAGGCAAGTTGTAGGAGTATATTTTAAATCCACGTTTAGAGGAGATGTTGGCCTGTAACTTGTGCAAGAGGTAGGATCCTGCTTCCAGTAAATCATGTGTCATTGGACAATGGGGATTTACAGAATAAAAAAGCCTCCACAAAGTGGGAACTAAGGGACGTAAAATGGTCTTATAGTGTATTAAAGCAAGAATATCTGGTCCCAGTGCCTTGCCTGTGGTGGAGATACTGATGGCCCAGTAGAGTTTCTTCTCAGTCAGTGGTGCCTTTAGCTGTTGTCTCTGTTCAGCTGATATTTTGGGCATGCCTGAGGACTCAAAATAAGCCTGGATAGTTTCACTATGAGTCTGAGCGGGTAAGGTGGTTGATGAGGCTGAGATGTTAAAGAGGTAACTATAAAAAGCCTGGAATGCATTCGAGATGGCTTTAGGTTGTTTTTTTGTTGGGTGACATACTAAGAGGCGGACGCGTGGTCTGATAATATGATGAAACCTGCGAGTCTTTGAATATGGGCAAGTCAGAATAATGGATTAGGAACATATCTATATGCGAGTACACTGAGTGCGCTGAGGAGTAGAATGTGTAATCACGGGTTGGGGGATGGTGTATATGCCAGAATTCACATAGTTGATATTCGTGGAGTAATTCGTAATTTGTAAATCTGGTAAGGGCCACATTACCTCTGCTACAGGCAATGCTCGAGGGCTCGTCCACTGAAAAGTCACCCTCTAAAATTAGCATGCCTTCAGTAATTTCCGAGAGTGCAACAAATGTTCTTTCTAAAAATTGCACTTGGTTCATGTTGGGGGGGTGTAGATTGTATCAAACATTAATAATTGGAAGTTATTATGACCATTAACAAACAGGGCTCTACCCTCTACCATCGTGCCAACTCTCCTTTATTTGCCATGTCACTCGTCTAGATAAGAGTAAACTCCCTCCTCTTGTCTTGTCGTCAGCAGTGGACCCATAATAAGCCCACAGGTAATTGCGATCTTTTAGATTAGGGTGTTTATCATTATGAAAGTGGGTTACTTGTATGAAAGCTATTTGGGCATTCTGCCTGTACAGGTTGCGTTAAAAAAGACCTCTTCTCATAAATATTGAGGCCCTTTGCATTCAGTGACACAAGGGTTTTCATTGCTTGTCTAAGTATGAACATTTAGACTTGTGGGCACGGAATACCAGAATTAAATGCTGGGGTGATGTATGGTTGGAAGAATGGGCCTTTAAGGAAGGGAAGTGTATGGGTAAGGTGGATACGCAAATTAGTACTATTAATTGTTGATTTACCAACGTGTCCTAATGTGATAAGGATGGCCTAGGTGGGGGAAATGGAACTCAACACCACTAGACACCACACACCACAACACCTCTACCACTGCTACATTCAGGTATATATTAAACAATATAAACAGTATATGTTAAACAAAGCTTGAATAAAATATTAATAAAAATATAATAATAAATAATAATTTAAATAAAAAAAAGTTTTACAAATAAATCTCACTGGCATTCCTTGAAACCAACAATTTCAGCTCAACAAAAACATGTAGCATGTAACTCTTAGTATGCTATTATTTAGGAAGAACAAGAGGGGGATGAGGCTAAAGACCTCCCTGCCATATTGTTCAAAGCTAGAGAAACATTTGCCTCGGACGTCTGCACAGTGGTATTCATGGTTCAGTTGTTGTGTAGTCAAGCCAGTTCGGTACCTCAATAGGCTCCACGCACAGGAAACAGAATAGGGCTGGTAGCTTGTGGTAAGTTCACACAGTAAAACTTTTTGAGTCTTTTCGCAAAATTAGATGGAAGGGGTGTCACTATTTGTAGGTAGCATGGCAATTCCGAACACGATCCAGCAGCGCACAAAGTATCCGCCGCTTGCATAGAGTAGAGCTGGCAAGGTCAGATAAAGTGTAAATCTGAGCACCGTCAAAGTCCAGAGGACCGGTAAGTTTACCTTCTGTAGTTGGAAAGGTGCTAGAGAGTTTGATAAAGAACCACATAGAGGAGTTTCTGCTTGAAAATAATATTACAAGTGATAGCATGGATTCAAGAAAGTAAGAAAGTAAGTAAACAGGTAGACAGTGGGGTAGCAGTTGATACAGTGTACCTGGACTTTGCTAAAGCATTTCACACAGTACCCCACTAACGGTTAGAATGCAAATTAGGGTACATAGGTTTAGAAAATTCAATCTGTAAGTGGAATTAAAGAAAGTGCAGATAAGGGCAACTAAACTAATAAAAGGAATGGAGGAACCCAGCTATGAGGGGAAATTAGCTTAACTAAACATATTTACCCTTGACATGAGACGTTTAAGGGGGGATATGATCACCCTGTATAAATATATAAATAGTCCATATAGGGAACTCTCTTCCTAACTATTCACTTTAAGATCAATAGAAAGGACAAGAGGGCACTTTTGCATCTGGAGGAAAATACGTTTTTGGAGTTTTAAGAAGTTTAAGGGATAGTTTGCTGTAAGGTCTGTGAAAATGTGGAATAGACTCCCTCAGGGAGTAGTCTCAACAACTACTGGGCAGAATGATGGCTCAGAGGTAAGTGCTCTGGCCTTTGCAAAGCCAGGTTCGAATCTTGGCCAGGACATTATCTGCATGGAGTTTGCAAGTTCTAGAAGCACAGAATATCACTTGGTATTAAAGCTTTCAAGTAAAGATAACAGAGATTGTTAATCGGGAAGGTATTTTTTTTCCCATTGAAGCAAATTGTACTATGGGAATTTTTGCCTTCCTCTGGATCAACTATGTCAATAGGGTTTTTTATCTGGGATATGTTTATTTCCCTAGTGGTTGAACTTGATGGACTTTTATCAACCTGAATAACTATGTAACCTCTGGACCAGGCTTTCATCATTATTTCTTCTTTAATTGAGTAACAGTGAATCCTGCAAAGAAGATCTCTCGGAAGCTCAGTGTTATGAACCTTTTTGTGTCACTTGCAGCAGCAAAGAGTAGAGAGAAATAGCAGCAGCCTGATGTATTTTATAGCATACAGCTGAAGGGGATTATAGAGGCTGATCAGCTACTAACTCAGCCCTGCACTGCCATTGGCTGCTGGGACTTTATAGTATCTCTACTCCCTGTCACTAGTGCCTGTTGTAGCGTTGAGCTGGGCTAATATGTGTTGGAGTGTACTCAAATAATTTACTGTTGTTGTCCTTGCCTATTTCTTTCTGATCCTGGGAGTTTATGCTGCCTAGACCAACCTATTGCCTGTGACCTGACTGGTAGGTGGATTATATGTTATCTCTGGCTCTGATTTCTGGACTTGTCTATTTGAATCTTGCTACTTCTATCTGTGGGCTCCTCGTCAGCTGCCAGCTCATCTCCAGACACCATCCTTTGTGCACTAAGTCCTGGGGGCATTCGAGAGCTGGTAGACGCAACCAGTCTCCCAAGGCTGAGCGGGGGCTTACTAAAAGTGAAGACTGCAGTGTAGATTGGGGACTAGTGTCTGGGGAATACTGGTGCGGACCAGGGCCTTACACTCCATACTTTGTGGGCCCTGCACCCGGTGTACCCGGTCAATTTCAATATGTGAAGTTGGAGGATTCCCCAAAAGGTTAAAGGATGGCAGTGACTGTGGCTTTAGGATCTGGGTTGTAGTAGCTTCTGGCAAACCTTTAAGCCCAATATTGTTACATCTGCTCCTATTTTCCTGGTCCTCCTTCTGGAGTAACAAAGAGGTCACAAAGTGCTGTACTGATCTGTAGAATTCCTCCAACATCTGGAGACGTGTTTCTATTATAATGGAGGTACAACTCTATAGTCCAGGGCCGCAGTTTGTTGATGAACTTCCTCTAGTTCATTTCCCATGGACCCCTCCAGTCTATCTGCAAGGCTTTCAATGTCCCTTTTAGTAGAAAGAGTTCTCAGCATAGCTCCTATGGCAGCCAGCAGCGACTGAGGTATTTTTGAGGGAGGGGGTGTACATGCTGTGGAGAGAGTGACACAGCAGCAGGGAAAGAAAACTCAGTGCAGCCTTTAGTAACGCAAGCATTAGTGGAGACCACTGAGAGAGGTGTCTGTACAGGGGGTTACCTCTCATCTGCCTCTGATGTGGTAGTCTGGCATCTGGTGGATGGGCGCGTAGGCGCCATGTTAGATCACCCAACCCATGGAAATTTGTATGCTGCTTGAAAAAAGGCCTGAAACCTGGATATTTAAGAAGCTTTGGGGTGCTCTGGGGTCTTCCCCCTGTGAGGCATATGTTTGAAGGGATCCCAGAGCTCTCCAGTATTGCCTCACAATGTAGTGAGCAGTGCTGGGGACAGAGCTCCAGTAAAGCGTGTCCTCACACCGTCATTCTGTAGCCACGCCCCCTGTAATTATTTTAAAGTATTCGTTCATTGAGTATTATTATTTGTTGTGATTGTTATGGTAATCCAATCCCTCCTCTATATTCTGACTTGGAATGGAATTAGTATCTAAGGTTGAATGTGGATAAATAGGGAGTGATTGTGCACCTCTTGCTTGGGATGGTCCTGTTACTCTGAGAGAGGAAGACAAGGAATAGTCCAAATGAGAGCTTCTCCTGAGAATGATGGTGGTGTGTCATTCAGGTACAAAGGGGCATATGTTGGAATGCACAACATTAGTTATATAAAATCAGCACTTGTGCATAATGCCAAATCTAGCAGGATGACTCTGGCTGGAGGTTTCACCAAGAAGCCAGAAGAAAAGATAACATCTCCTTAAACAGGAGGAGCAACGCCATACCAATTGTGGTTTATGGAGATTGTATATGAAAGAATCTACTTCAAATACTTATCTAGTTATCCTGCCCAGTTTATAGACATCACTACTATCCAAAAACCCTCAAAGGTGCTTTGACCAACAGTGCCATTTGCTGGATGATAACAGGTGCACACATGGACAGAAAATCCCAGAAATGGAGTTGGGAGGACACCTGAGTGAGGAGTGGAGGCATGGGTGTGGCTGAATGTGATAGAGGGTCCTGGCTATAATAAAAGGGACTGCACAGAGCTTACACTCTTTCTTTAGGGCCCAGCTAAGTTACAGGATACAGAGTATCCTTTGTGTCTTTGTAACCATTAATTAGGCCAGTAGAGACCTAGTAAAGGTACAGCTCTCAAGAAAAAGGATTAAATAAATACATTTTTTTTTACTAGCCTAATTATATTGTAAGCACATTTTTAATGATTGGAGATTTATATCTAATATAAATATTTTATGTGCTAAAAGCAATATGAAAAGATTACCCATTTTTTGTGTTTAGCATTAATGTAACATACAAAAAACAATGATTGTATACATTATATATAATTGTATTGTAAACCATCATACAATTTTTTAATTTGAGTGTTTTTTTTTTATCTAAAAGCATCATTAGCCACAGGTAGAATGTTGTAGCATATTGCCTGACAAAATGTGTGTGTATATATGAAAAACATAGCAATTTGACTTATGTTCAGATTATTTGATTATTTCTAATTGTGTACGTAGAACTGTCGTTAACTATATCATTTAATTAGGGCGCAATACCTGTTAGTGATAGGGTCATTGTTTGGCAGGTTCTCACCAGATTAGATCTGACCTCTAGCAATATGTTTGAAAACAGTCGGCGGGCATGTTTGGAAAGTTTAATATTAGGGTACTAAATAATGCAGTCATTGGGTCAATTGGCACTTCAGTAAAACCACTGCAAAACCTGCAATATTTTGAGCTACCTTGGTACATTTCCACCATTTATGAGACATTGTACCCTTTTGCCCACACTCTCTAAAACATAAAGGTGATGTAGAAGGTTGGATGTGAAGGAGCCTATCTGGGATCAGATATCGTTTTAATAGCATTTTGTAATTCGCCGCAATCATGGAAGTGTTATTGGAAATTTTTGATAATTTATGACCCATCCGTTGCTATTGTTCCATGTCCCAAAAGAAGTTAAAATCCCTTTCCCATGCTTACATGTAATGTTATATAGTGTTATATATTTGTGGCTTCTGGCTTGTGTGATGGACATACAGGAGCTTCCGAAAGGCGTACAACCATATAGAGCCTGTCCTCCACATAATTTTAATTTGAAATAATTGGGTATCCTAGTGGCATCTTTGCCAAGTTTAGGTAAAGCAATAATTGCCACTGAGTTAGCCTTCTCTGACATAATTAAAGTAGGCCGCTAAATGTGAGGCCAATCGATCTATGAATTTTTTGTAGTCAGAGTTAAGCAATCCATCCGGTCCTGCTGTCTTATCTGTCTTCAATAACTTCTTTACTACAAATATCACTTTCTCACTGGTGAAAGGTTTTTCTAAAAACGTGTGGTGAGTATTGTGCAGTTTAGTAAGGTTGGTGGGTGAAAGAAGGCATTTAGGACTGTTGTAGGGCGGCTGGAGCTTCATATTGTTTGGTGTAAAATTCTGGAAATGCGTAAAGAAGAAGAGTAGAGTTTTGAGAGACAGTGCCGTCTGGGAGTCCGATTTTCATTTCACTTTGATTTTAGTTGCCAGGTTGGTATCTTGGGGGTCTTTCATGGCAAAAAAAGGAGTCTGTTTGGGATTCAATATCCAGATACAATTCAATCTCAATCAGCAAATTCTCATTCAGCCTTCAACTAGCATGTGGGGACTGTTTTTTCCATGCAGAGTTTAAACAGCAGCCAGTACCAGTCAGAGGGTCATCTTGGAGAGAATAAGGTAGGTCTGGCATCATATCCCATGTATTAGCAATAACAACAGCTATAAAATAATAGCCACTAAAAAGTAAAGGATATATAGCCATGTGAGATCCTCCGGTTGGCTTGGTCTGTCTCTGTGATCTGTAAACCCTTGTCCAGAGGGGATAGAGTGGTGCTTTGTCTCCCTCTGGTGCATTAACAGAAACATCTTGTGAAATAACCCCTGCAACAGAAGTAATTTTTCACCTTTCACAATCAACGTAAACAAATGAGGTTTACAATTAAATTGAAAAACCAGGCGAAAGGAAAATACCCAGCAGTACTTGACATTGTGATCCAGCAAAGTTTGCAAGAGACGTTTTAGAGATCTACGCTTCGAGATGATATATGGAGACAGGTCCGCAAAAACTGGGATAGAGTAGTCAAGCCTGGCCACCTTTATCATCAGCTCTTTGGTGAAGTAGTAGTGGAGCTTAACTTTAACATCTCTAGGGAGCCCATCAGGCATAGGGATTTGAAGTGCATGATACTGATCCACTTCCAAGTGTGTGTCATCAAGGTTAGAAAGTAGATTTTGCAAAAAAAGTTGCGACCACTCCTGGTAGATCCAAAATTGATTCTGGTAGGCCCCGTATGCAGAAATTGTGATGTCGGGAGCAGTTTTCCAGGTCATCTAGTTTAGACTAAATTCTCGATCCTGTTTTCCAGTGATGCTAAATGGGTGGGGCTTTAATTTACCCTGGCTGTGCACTTTATGTTCAATGTATAGGCAGATGTCGGATTGAATTTGCATCTTTCAAACTTCTGCGCATTTGCTTGATAAATTAGTCCCAAAGTTGGGTTGATAATGAAGGAGAATGAAATGGTAGATTTAGATTTTTTGCAACAGGTGCTACAAGAAGATTCTAAAGAACTCAATAGGGTATATGTATTCTGGGTTTGCATGTATTATTTGTTTTGTGCTTGCACTGAAATTTCCGTATGAGTTGTGAAGGTAATGTGTGGATATGTTCCACATACTCTCCCACAGAAAGAATCTTGGCACAGCAGCAGAGCAGCACAACAGTAAGTCTGAGGTCCTGAGTACAGTGGAAAAGGTTTTTATTCATGATATCTCTGTACTTTGTTCCATTCAGCATTCAGCCACTCAACCGTAACTGGTCTTCAGGTCCCTGCTGATGAAAACACACCTACAGCATGATGCTGCCAACACAATTCTTTACTGCTGGGATGGTTTTAAGAGGTGCTTGGTTTCCTCCAGTCATCACGTTAAGAACTGAGGACACACAGTTCAATCTTGGTTTCATCAGACCAGAGAATCTTGCTTCTCAGTCTGACAGTCCTTCAGGTGCTTTTTTTGCAAACTCCAAGCAGGCTTTCATGTGTTTTGCACTTCCATCTAGCCTCTCTGCCATAAAGCGCAGATAAGTGGAGGGCTGCAGATATAGTTGCCCTTAAGGAAATAAGCCCCATGTCCACACAGGATCTCTTGCGCTCAGTTGCAATATTGGGTTCTTTGTCATTTGTCCATCTAAGGCCCTTCTTCCTAAATTGTTCAGTTTGGCTGGACGATTAGCTCTTTGAAGAGTCTTGGTTATGCTAAACTTCTTAAATTTGAGAATTATGGAGGCCACTGTGCTCTTGGGAACCTTCAGTGAACTCTTAAGTTCCTATGATCTCATGACTTGATTTTTGCTCTGATATAAACTGTCATCTTTGAGACTTTATTTATGTGCATTTCCAAATCAGGTCCAGTCAATTTATTTATGAACTCCAATCAACGTGAATAAAGTTCTCAGAAACTAGGTCTGAATATTTCTGTAAATGTAATATTTCAGTTTTTTTTTTAAATAAAGTTACTAAAATTTTGTTTTCACTTTGTCAATATGGGGTACTGAGTGTATATTATTGAGTAGCATCAGGCTACAACATAACTCAACAAGAAAAGTGAAGAGGGTCTGAATACTTTCTGAGATCTCTATATGAATGAAAAAATCTCCAGCAGAATTTCAGGAGAAAAATATACCTTTATTTCAACATGATCACCCTCATAAAAGGCAACTCCTAAATAGGTTGTGTCAATTTCTAAAAGTTTTCCTGGAGATGTCTAGACAAACAAATACATGTATATATAGATTCAACTTATATCAACACTGCTAGCACACCATTACTATGTTTACTAAATCATTAATCAGGCATACTACTAAACCTTGATTATATTTTTTAATTATAGTACTCCACTTCTACAATTGAAATACTAGACCAAAGAAACTATCTTCCAATGAACATTTCAATATTATGCTTTTTAAAGCTTGATATTTTGTTATATCGCTATTGCAATAGAATAAGAAAATGTTAAAAACTGATGCTGTTGCATATCACTTATACATTTTTTTAAGATATCTGCTTGTAAATTTTTCAGAAGCACTACATCTGTGTAAAAGTATTGATTGCATTTTTGTAAGAGGAATAAAGGGCACATTTTCCATCTTCGGTGTCTGATGTTGTGGTTTGGTCAAAAAATTTAAAAAAAATCCTAGTCCAACAGCTCAATAGTCTAGTCTTTTATTCAAAATTACATACAGCTGTTTCAAGTAAGTTGGACATAGTTACAGAGTTACATAGCAGGTTAGGTTGAAAAAAGACATAAGTCCATCAAGTTCAACCACTAAGGAAATAAACATATCCCAGATATAAAACCCTAGAAGACATATTTGGTCAAGAGGAAGGCAAAAAAAACTCTGTACAATTTGCTTTACCAGGGGAAAGAAAAATTCTTTCCTGATTCCATGAGGCAATTGGATGTTCCCTAGATCAATAGTCACTGGTATTTTTACTTTAAAGCCTTATTACCCAGTTGTATTCTGTGCTTCTAGAAAAACATCCAGCTTTCTCTTAACGCAATCTATAGTAGTTGCTGAAACTACCTACTGAGGGAGCCGATTCCACATTTTTTGCCATTCGCCTTACAGTGAAGAATTCCTTCCTTATCCGGAGCTTAAACTTGTTTTCCTCCAGACGCAAAGAGTGCCCATTTTTCTTTGTAATGTGAATAATTGGGGGGAGAGTTCTCTATATGGATCATTTATATATTTATACAGGGTGTTCATATCCCCCCTTAAACGTCTCTTCTGGAGGGAGATTTAGTTCAGCTAATCTCTCATCATCTCATCTTATCAGCTCTCTGCACTCTCTCCAATTCCACAATGTCCTTTTTGTGAACTGGTGCCCAAAACTGGACTGCATATTCCAGATGTGGTCTGACCAATGCTTCGTACAAGGGCAGGATTATGTCTCCATCTCTGCAGTCTATTTCTCTTTTAATACCAGAAAGTACTTTGCTAGCTTTATTTATTGCAGCTTGGCATTGCATGCTGTTATTAAGTCTATGATCTACCAGAACCCTAAGATCCTCAGATCCAACACTGAACCCTGGGGTACACCACTAATACCCTTAGACCATTCAGAGTATGAATCATTAATTACAACTCTCTGGATGCGATCTTTAAGCCAGTTCTCTTATCTATTTACAGATTGGGTTTTCTAAACCTATCGACCCTAACTTGCATATTAACCGTCTGTGGGGTACAGTGTCAAATGCTTTAGCAAAGTCCAAGTACACTATATCAACTGCTATCCTGTTATTCCACCTGTTTACTTACTTCCTGATAAAAAGAGAATAAATTTGTTTGACATCTGTTTTTCTTGAAGCCATGCTGACTATCACTTATAATATTATTTTCTAGCAGAAACACCTCTGTGTGGTTCTTTATCAAACTCTCTAAGACCTTTCCAACTATGGACGTTAAACCAACGGGTCTGTAGTTACCTGGTAATGACTTTGCTCCCTTTCTAAAGATAGGAACCACATTGGCCTTACGCCAATCTATGTGTACCTTGCCAGTTACCAAAGAGTCACTAAAAAAATGGCTTTAAAATAACAGAGCTCAGCTGTTTGAGTACACATGGATGTAATCCATCAGGATCCTTTAGGATGTATCTGTATAAGATAATATATTGATTTGCATTACTTTTCTCTACTATACTAAAATTAGGAGTTAACCTTTTTTATGGATCTGTTAAAAAAGGCAAGACATGCAAATATATAGTTAAGGATGATCTACTGTGTTCTCATTTATTATGTGGGTGATGTCTTGGTTTCTTTTTACCCATTTTATCATAACCTGTGTGGTTGTACCATGAGTATATTGTTATAAATATTGTTAAATGCAGTGTATCTGAATTTGACTTGGCATCAATCTCCTGCAGTTCCCAGTACAGACCTCAAAGTACAAAATATAGAAGCATAAGCCACCAATCAAGTAAGCTGCAGTGCTCATCTGCTAACAAGAGACACACTTAGGAAGTAAAACAGCGGAGTTGAGCTCACTAATCTGTTGCTTCTCCATTAACTGTCCAGTGACAGGTTAGGGGAAGGACGAGACATGCAAGTGTCACTTAACTGAAGCAGAGAAAAGTCTGACTTCCCTCAGGAAGAGCTGTGTTTTGTGGATGAGCAGGGTAAATCTTAGAAACAGACAGAATTATGTGTGTGGCATGTAGTGTGATAAACTGTGAAATTTGTGCAGCAGCATAGTATTTGGCCAAATGTTTATTTTTGCCTAGGTGTCTTGCAATTCTGGACCCATGGTGGCTCCAGAAGAACGCATTACCTCATTTTGAAGGCTACATAGTCTTGGAGGTACCCCTGTAAGCAGTACGCAGAAGTAGTAAGAGGAATTTAGGCAACCATGGTCATTTTTATTGCAGGAATGTGGCTGAACCAAGAGAGCAGGAGGGATGACCAGGTATTAGGTAAGAACATAAGTGAGTCTATAAGGAGTGATAGTTTTCAGCATTCAGGGTGTAGAAGGACCAGGTGAGTTAAATTTCCACTTACTGTATAGAGGTCAGTGCTCAGACAATGGAAAAGTTGAATGTAATTTAAATAAGTACGGGGGTGGGCAGAGCGATTTTGAGTGCTGACAAATCCAAATACACCTTCAGTCCCGAGAAGCTAGAGAATTGTTCTAGGTAGGATAATAGGTTGATCAGGGAGACGAGTGGCTGAGTTAATATAAATATTTGAAGTGGAAACCTCCAATCTCCACTCCATTGATTGTGGTTAGCTGGGGGATTTTTATGGCCAACAGTTCCAGAACGATAGCAAAAAGTGCGGAGGACAGGAACCAGCCCTCCCGAGTGTCTCCCTGATTTGGAAGGGGCTAGAGAAGGGGCCCACTTTTTTAACTATGGCTTTAGGCTCACGACATAGGGAGCAGATCCACGTCACAAACTCATGGGGGAAGCCTCATATGTTGCTTCCCCATTCACTGTCCAGTGACAGGTTAGGGGGGGACGAGACATGCAAGTGTCATTTAACTGAAGACCCAAATCTTAGTTCACATATACCTCCTTCTCGCTGAAGCAACAGCGCCTCTTTTCTGTGCATGCTGGCAGATCTGATAGTGCGCCTGCTCTTCAGATATAATTAGTATGGCCCCTCCGACTGGCCAATCATGTGATAGTCTCCTTATCGTCCTTAGCTATTGAGCTGGCTCAGACACAACACTCAGCGCTTGCGTAACATGTCTCCAATAGTGCGAAGCCCTCCAGCTCAGTAAAGCATTTGCTATACACCTTTATGTTAATTGAGTGCTCTGCCAGTCCGGCTCCTATGTTAACGCCTTGTCCCCTAGTCTGTTGTTTACTATGACTATTCCCTTGTGCTGTTCGTTTTTCCCTGTATCCGTGCTGACCCCATGCCTCCTAGTGCTTCCTGTGTCCCCAGTGTTCTCATTTATCTTTAGTGACCCCCATGTCTCCGGTGTCTTTTTTCTGCAGCGCTACATTCACACTAATAGAGAGTCTGGAGAAGACCAGCCTGCTGTTTAGGTTCTGCACCTTGGCCCACTAAAGGCTTCATCTCTCAAAGCGTGACAGTTGGCCAGGTTTTATGTAAAAGCACCCTCTGGGGTATTGGGCATTCACGCGCATAGTCCCCGATTTACTAGCGTGTGAATAATATTTTTGTTGAGTCTATTGGAGAGATTGCTCAACTTTATATTAGAGCAGTAGGTTGAGTTCAAGTCTGACAGTATCCAGGTCCCCCTTCAGTGCAGGGGTGGGCAGTTGTTTCCATTGGGCTTCTAATGTTTGAAACTTAAGCAAAAAAGCATATGGCTGCCAGCAGTTGGATAGCAATCTGGGTGAGGTGGCCCTGCATAGTGGCCTTATGGGCCTCCTACAGGGTGACAGGAGACACTTCTCCAGTATTGTTGCCACTGAAATAAGTCATTGAAGACGACAAAGGCTATTTCATGAACTGGTGTGGGCAATTCCTTCCTTATGTCATTATCAATTAAGCAGATAAAAGGCCTGGAGTTGATTTGGGGGGGATGGCTTGTATGTGGAATATTTTGCTGTGAACAGACAACATGAGGTCAAAGGAGCTCTCCATGCAGGTTGAAACAAGTCACCCTTAAGCTGCAAAAACAGACAAAAACCTATCCACGAAATTGCTACAATATTAGGAGTGGCAAAATCTACAATTTGGTACATCATGAGAAAGAAACAAAGTACTGGTGAACTCAGAAACGCCAAAAGACCTGGACGTCCACGGAAGACAACAGTGGTGGATGATCGCTGAATCATTTCCATGGTGAAGAGAAACCCTTTCACAACAGCCAACCAAGTGAACAACACTCTCCAGGAGATAGGCGTATCGATATCTAAGTCTACCATAAAAAGAAGACTGCATCAAAGTAAATACATAGGGTGCACTGCAAGGTGCAAGCCACTCATAAGCCTCAAGAATAGAAAGGCTAGTTTGGACTTTGCTCAAAAACATCTAAAAAAGCCAGCACAGTTCTCTAAAAACATTCTTTGAACAGATGAAACCAAGATCAACCTTTACCAGATCGATGGCAAGAAAAAAGTATGAAGAAGGCGTGAAACAGCTCATGATCCAAAGCATACCACATCATCTGTAAAACATGGCAGAGGCAGTGTGATGGCTTGGGTGTGCATGGCTGCCAGTGGGACTGGGACACTAGTGTTTATCGATGATGTAAACACAGGACAGAAGATGCTGAATGAATTCTGAGGTGTTCAGAGACATACGGTCTGCTCAAATCCAGCTAAATGCAGTCAAATTGATTGGGAGGGGTTTCATAATAAAGATGAACAATGACCCAAAACATACAGCCAAAGCAACCCAGGAGTTTATTCAAGCAAAGAACTGGAATATTCTTGAATGGCCAAGTCAGTCACCTGATCTGAACCCAATCAAACATGCGTGTAACAAAGGCCCTCTGTTTGTCAGTTGAGGTGATTGGGTTACATACGGTGTCTGACCTAATGATCTCCCAGACAGAGGGGAGACATTGGGTGGGAGTGCCCCCGATTGTGTGGTTATTTCCATTGGCCGCTGTGTCTATCGCCTAGTTCTCTATCAGGTCCAGAGTGGAGGTCCCCTTGCATGGCGACTTGTAAATAATACCAAGTGTGGCATCAAAAAAGTGTTCTTCTTCTTTCTTTTTCACCCTCAACTCACAGCCGTGTCTCGTGTTGCAGGGAACCACTATATTACTACTAGCTCTTGAAAGAGCTGCCCAATTACAGGGAATCACAATTCAGCTTGGGGAGTCGCTGGAGTAACTCTACAGGGCCACCCGGACAAGGGGGAAGGACATTACCAACGGTTGATAGCGTTAAATTTGGTGGCAACAGTGGTATGGCAGTGGGATGTTCCTTCTACCCCGGGAGGCGTGCAGGTCGGATGGACAGCCGATATGAGCAGCTAAAAAGGAGGACCCTCAAGGATCTACTGAAAGCCGTGGAGGGATAGCCAGCAGCCGACTGCTGATTGCGGAGTTACAGAAGCTGCATCAGAATTCTGCCATGGCTGAACCCCCTATCCCGTCCGGAGATGAAATGGCTCACATAGTGAGGGAGCGGTTGGCGATCTATGGGCCAAACCCCTCTGAGGAACGGATTGCACAGATTTTTGCTCAGGTAGCAGCGGAAGCTCGAGAACAGAGGGAATACTGCAACGAATTATTGCCCAGCGACCTTCAGAGCCAACCCTGATAACCCTTACTCCGGCCAGCACAGAAAGGCGGAAGGTACTGTTTGCTGCATTTAAACAGTTCTCCGAGGCAGAGGGGGAGATCGACAGCTATTTGGCGGACTTCAAGAGGCAGTGTGCACTTCACCAAGTACCACCAGAGGAATGGGTTACCATTCTATCTAGCCAGCTATCCGGGAGAGCAGCAGAAGCCTTCCGGGCCATCCCAGAGGACGAGGTAACACAATAGCACCTTGTCAAAGACACTTTACTTAAACGGTACGCCCTAACCCCCGAGGCATACCGGCAGAACTTCTGAGATACCAAAAACGGGGAGGTGACACCCACATGGAATGGGCAGGTTGCACCGCACCGCTACCCATTGAATTGATGGATGCCAGGCTGTATCTGCCGAGGAGGTGTTACAACTCTTTCTCTTGGAGCATTTCTTCAATAATCTACAGCAGGACTTAAGCAACCGACGCCCTCACACCTTCACCGAGGTGGCCCACCTGGCCAATGAGTACACTGATTCCCGACGACTGGACCCAGCGTTACCATGACCTAATCCTCGAGTGTATACCCGGTTCCCCAGCGGAGCGACTCCACGACCGGAGTTCAGGGCCCCTGTTCTGCCCGGGCCCCCTCGTGTTGCTGGTCCTTCCAGGAATTGGTCAGAGTATTCCAAGGTGAAATGTCACCGATGCCACAAACCATGACACCTAGTGCCCAATTGCCCTTTCGGCCCCCCATCCTTCCTGGAACAACGCACCTACTGGGTCAACCCCTGCTGCATCCCATAACCCAGCTGTCCACTGCGTGGGACTTTTCGCCAACCCTAGTCCATCCAGTAAGAAGTACATACTTACCGTGGTGGACTATGCTACCTGCTATCCCGAGGCAGTTGCCCTGTCAAATAAACAGGCAGACACTGTAGCTACCGCCCTGGTACAGATTTTCGAGAGTCGAGTTTCCCAAGGAAATCCTCTTGGACAGAGGCGCACAATTTACTGCAGAACTGACACAGCAGCTGTGGAAGGTCTGCCGTATTAAATCGCTACTTAGTTCACCATACCATCCCCAGACTAACGGTCTCTTTGAGCGCTCCAATGGAATCTTGGAGCAAATGCTCAAGACATTCACCAGCGAATACAGAGACTGGGAGCGATTCCTACCACACCTACTATTTGCCTATAGGGAGGCACTGCAGGAATCCACTGGGTTTTCCCCCTTCAAACATCTATATGGGAGAATGATTCGAGGACCACTTGATCTCATCAGGGAGCATTGGTAGGGGGAAATGGAGAATGAAAGGACCCCAATCATATCATACGTCCTGGAGCTTCCGGACCGCACGGGGCAGCTAGCCCGGGCAGTCAAAGACAATCTCCAGACGGCCCAGGGGCGACAGAGTATGGTACGACAGGGGTGCCCGACAACGTAATTTCTTTAAAAGACAAAAGGTCTTAGTATTAAAGCTCGGGAAGCAGGATAAACTGCAGGCTTTCTGGCAGGGACCCTATAAGGTGATAGAGAAGCTGTGCGATACCACTTATGTCATCGCCAGTTGTAAGGATGGGAGGTTAAAAAGAGCTTTTCATATTAATATGTTGAAAGAATACTTAGAGAGACCGGATAATGTGTCCGCTGTATGTAGCACTGCCATTGAGGACCCCAACAACCTACCCCTACCAGACCTCTTAGAGAAGGGGTCACCCGCCGATCTCCTTAGCCAGGTTCAATTAGGGGACAAACTCACTCCCATTGAGAGGGAACAGTTGCACACCCTATTACAGGCTAAGAGCCTTACCTTTTCCCAAGAGCCTGGGTACACCTCTCTCGCGACTCACAGAGAGTGAAACCACTGGACAAGCCCCACTCCGACAGGTCCCTTTCCGCATCCCTGAAGCAGTCCGAGAGGGGATGCGAAAGGAAATTCAGGAGATGCTGTGGTTGGGGGTAATCGAACCTTCAGACTACTGCAAGTTAAATGACAGGACGGTGACTGATGCCTACCCTATGCCCCGAGTAGAGGAGCTTTTGGATCACATAGCCAGGGGACACTATCTAAACACCATTGATCTCTGTAAGGGTTAATGGCAAATTCCCCTAGCCGAGAAGGCGATCCCCAAGTCGGCCTTTGTCACCCCGTTTGGCTTGTACCAGTTTAGGGTCATGCCGTTCGGGATGAAGAATGCCCCAGCCACATTCCAGCGCTTGGTGGATAGACTCCTTAATGGCTTCCAGGATTTCACTTGTGTGTACCTTGATGACATAGCGATCTACAGTGAGTCCTGGGAGGAACATTTAGCTCACATAGGAACGGTGCTGGATCAGATTCGGGCCGCTGGCCTGACTCTAAAACCAGACAAATGCCATTTTGGGATGGCGGAGGTCCAGTACCTGGGACACTGGGTTGGGTGACCTGAGCCCGCTAAGATTGAGGTTGTTGCTAACTGGCCTACACCTCGCACCAAGACCCAAGTACTGGCCTTCCTGGGCACAGTCGGGTACTACAGACGCTTTGTGCCAGACTACAGTGCCATCACCAAACCCCTGACTGATCTGACCAAGAAAAATTTACCCCGACAGGTCCGGTGGTCTCCTGACTGTGAAACTGCATTCCAAGCCCTTAAGGCGGCATTAGTTCATGCTCCCCTCTTGGCTGCCCCGGTCCCTAACAAACATTTTATTGTTCATACAGACGCTTCAATGTTCGGACTGGGGGCAGTTTTGAGCCAGATGGGAGAAGATGGAGGAGAGCACCCTGTCGTCTACATTAGTAGAAAGCTTCTCTCCGGAGAGGTCAGCTATGGGGTGGTGGAGAAGGAGTGCTTAGCCCTGGTGTGGGCCTTAAAGAAATTGACTCCATATTTATACGGACACTCTTGTTACAGACCATAATCCGCTTGTGTGGCTAAACCGTGTTGCAAGGGACAATGGCCGGCTACTGAGATGGAGTCTGGCACTCCAACCCTACAACTTTACCATCCAGTACCGGTCTGGAAAACAGAATGGCAACGCGGATGGATTATCCCGGCAGACTCATCCCAACCCCGAATAACTAGGACTGGACAGCCCCAGGGTGCCCTGAAAAAGGGTCAAACTGGGTCTGCCAGCGTGTTCCACTAGGAGGGAGCCATGTAACAAAGGCCCTCTGTTTGTCTGTTGAGGGTATTGGGTTACATACGTTGTCGGTGTCTGACCTAATTATTTCCCAGACAGAGGAGAGACATTGTGTGTTCAGTATGGGAGACTTTATAAACAATGTGGTTTTACTGTCTGGAGATGAGTGGGTTACGTCTGGTGTCTGACCTAATTATCTCCCAGACAGAGGGGAGACATTGGGTGGGAGTGTCCTGGATTGTGTGGTTATTTCCATTGGTCGGTGTGTCTATCGCCTAGTTCTTCATCAGGTCCAGAGGGAAGGTCCCCTTGCATGGGGACTTGTATATAATACCAAGTGTGGCATCAATAAAGTGTTCTTTCTTTTTCACCCTCAACTTGCAGCCGTGTCTCTTGTTGTAGAGAACCGCTATATTACTACTAGCTCTTGTAAGAGCTGCCACTTTGTTGGATTTGCTCTGTGTGAGAGAGGGCCAGACAGAATCTTCCCTGGCAACCAGACTGCTTAAAATTTCTCCCATCGGTGCCCTGATGTGAATGGAAGCGGGGAGGGTAAGGTACAGTGGTGAACTGCAAAAGTAAGCTTACATAGGCAGCACTGAAGTGCTTAGGTGGGGTGGAGGTGGATGCTTCCGCCCTCTTGGCCATGCACACCACACCCACATTATTTTTTTTATTTAATTGTAATGTGCCTAAAAATTGACTAGTCACTTTCGGACACTACCAGTCTATGTACTAACACATATGATTCAAACATTCCAAAAAATTGTGTTCTCTTTCATCTGAGCTAATAGAAAATCCAGAGTACCACAAAAATGTATGTACGCTCACAAACAAACACCATAGAGGTTATGAGGTGCCAAATATTTTAAAAGATTATCAGGCTGCTCAAATAGTTTCTTATTCTCACTTTTTGCAGTTTGTACAGCCCCAACATAGGTTCAATTGGAGTCTGACCTGATTCATCCAGTGGATATAAGCTCTCTTCCATGGCTCCCTCATAAACTACCCCCTAGCAATATTAGTATATATCTCAGACAAGTACTTAAAGTGTGGGATGGGGACACTTACCTCTAGGCGCTATCCAACACAACCCTCTATTCCTGGGATAGAATCACCAGTAGCCTTTGAATGGTGGTCAGCACATAATAAGATGGAGTATTCCCTACTAGGCAGGAAGGAAATTATTAGCTGGGAGGGTATTTGTTCAACACACCAAGAGCTGGGTAAAGTTCTTTTGGTATTTGCAACTAAGACATTTGATCAACTCCCTGACCCAGGGGTTGGACCTCACAGCTAAATTGATGGTGTTTGAACAAATCTGTCTTAGGACCCCCCCATGCCCAAAATAAATCACGGTCATATGAAATTTTAGATGAGCAGGGCATCATTGCATACCTGTTTCTCAAGTCCCCATGGGAAAGAGACTTTTAAAACACAAGATTGGATGAGGAAAGGTTCAACAACTGGGCTAGAATGTCCAAATGTTCTACAAATGTACTCACTATGGAATCAGCCTTGAAGATAATGGTGAGGTGGTATATTGTTCTAGCCCTACTGCGACATGTGTCTCAGACGGTATCTGGCTTATGCTTCAGGGGATGTCAGGAGATAGGCACAGATATAAATATATGGTGGACTTGTCAAAAGATCTTGTTATAGGATTTTGGGGCAACGTGTTTATACTATGCGTAACCCTATTTCATAAACATATACCCAGAGACCCTTGGGCATTCCTACTACAATTCAAACCCTCCAACCTCACTAACATCCAATTTCAATTGGGTGTACACATCCTCCTTGCAGGCAAGCAAACAATAGCATACCATGAAGTATTATCACGTATAGACAATATTTTTTACAATGAGACGCTGTCTGGTATTTTGAATGATGCACAAGGACACTTTTCTAGCATTCGAGAACCATGGAGAGCACATTTATTGCCCAATGTGCCCCAGTGTTACTACCATATGGAAGTATGTTTAATTTTTTTTTGTTCATGTAATCAACAAGGGAATAACACCCCCCCACCCCCCCGTTTTCTGTTTTTGTTAATAAACTATATGTTTTAATAATTTTTATACTAAAAATCAATTGAAACCAAAGATAAAAAATGACTAGTCAGGTGTATAGCCCAGTCCCCTTCATCCTTCCATTTCACAGACCTCTTCTCTTCCAGAAGTGTCTAATTACTGCTGGTGCTTGCTTAACTCCTTCACCCCTCTTTTCACCTCCCTATTTAATTTTGTAGGTGTAGGTCTCTCTTTTTCAGTGTAATGTTCCTATATAAATGTCAAGGATGGACTCTGCTGTATCCCTTATATATTCAAGGCTAAATTTACATTCTCACCGTGAGTTAAGGTTATCAACAGCATCAGGCAGAGAAGAAGTTGTAATGACCACATTGCTGTGAGGTATAACAAGAGATGTATGAATTGGGTTTCTTTTACAATACTTCAGATGACTGTCCTGTCTTCCAGAGCTGATTGAAGATTAGGATATTGTTTGCCCAAATTGTAATGACAAAGCCACTAACACAGTGGCGAATGGATAGGTCCAAGACCTAGAGAAAAAAAATAAAAATTTATATATGTTATCGTTCCACTCGGATATGTTAAAATTATCAAATTTTCAGATACGTTATTCATACAATCAATTTCATATAGTCAGTTATTCTATAAAGATTAAATTGACCATTCTATAATTATTATATTTTTATTGCAAGCCATTACCCTGACAATTTAGGAATGGCCATAATGTTAAAAAAAAAAATCATATTAATAGATATAAATAAAAAATTATATATATATATATATATATATATATATATATATATATATATATATATATAATAAAAACAAAAGGTTAGCAAACAAGTTGTTAATATAGGTTATAGCATATTTGTATTTGTGTAACAAAATACACAAATGTACTAATCCTTTTTTGAGGGCGGTGATAATTCCCCTCCATTACCAAAGGTTTGATGATAATTTTAATTTTGTTGCTTCAAAGTTCATGACAGGTCAGTTCAGTTCTTATATTATGCTGCCACAAACCAAATGAAAGTTTAGGCACACTAGCTGCCTGTTATATAAAATGATATTTATCAAGTAATAAAATGTTTGTTCTTTAAAATGATAAACAGAAATAGAAGCCACTTATGTGAAAGACGGGTTAGAGTAGAAATCCTTATTAAAGTTACGCTCAAAAAAATCCAAAGAAAACAGGGCAGCAGCACAGAAACTAGTAGCATTATCTTTAAAACCTTTTTGTAAGGAAAACATATTAATTGACATGTATTTAAATTATTTGAATGTTGAGCTTTTATTACGTGAACTAAAGCTACTGTATGTACACAAACTAGATGAATGTTGCAATCATATTTAGAAAACTAAAATCTTGCATGTGTACAGTGGTCTTCCAACATTGTTTAGAAATTTGTTGCACAGGTCAAAAGCTGGAATAGTCTACAAAAGGAGAACGCAGCAGAACAGCACTGTACGTACATCGCCTATTTGTCTTACTGTCATTGGAAATGATGATAAAGATCAATTCCAGTTTTATTAGAGTTTGTCAGCTCAGAAAAAAGGGAAATTCCCAAAATGTGAAACCTGGGATGAGTTTGGGCTGCTTAGGAATACCCTTAAAGAGATGACACTCATTTCTGACATTTGAGGAATTCATCATTAAACACAGGATTTTTCCATGGTCCAAAAAATGTGCACCACATGATCTTTTGCCTATTTTATTATGAAAAAAAGTCAATTGTATTAGTACCTTTTACACATGAATGAGCTACAGAAATACTTTAGTTAGTTGTGGCTCGACAAATGACTAAAAGGCCGAGGTCCAGGATCGAAAATAAATACTTAATCTGGTTAAAGGTTTTAGTATTTCTGTTCATTTAGTCTCAAGAATAATACAGCTAAGCTATAGAGCAAATTTCAGAGTGGGAGATCCTTCTTTATTTCACAGTTACATAATTAGGTTTAAAAAAGGCATAAGTCCATAAAGTTCAACTACTAGGGAAAAAACATACTGGAAACCTGAACATTCCAGGAATCATATATTTATAGTTGATCCAGAGGAAAGGCAATTTGTATAAAACATGGCTAAATTTACTCCTTCAAAAATTCCTTTCTGATCCTGTGAGGCAATTCCCTGGATCATCAATCTCTAGTGTCATTCCTTTTAAACTTTAGGAAAACAATGGATGCTTTACTAGAAGCATAGAATATAAATAGGTGTTCAAGTAATCTACAGAACATACTAAAACTACGTCCTGAGGGGGTGTATTCAACATTTTCACAGACCTTACTGTAAAGAGTCCCTTTTGTGTACAAAAAAAATAAACTTCTTTACCTTCAGACGCAAATATTTTGACGCAATTTTTTTGTACGGACCATTTAAATAGGGTGATCATATACTCTGTTATACGCCTCTTCAATTCAGCTTATCTTTCTTGATAGTCAAGCTCCTCTAAGTCTCATATTAGTTTAGTTACCCATCTCTGCAATCTCCCCAAAGTGTTCTCCCCAGCGTCTTTTAGCTGGGTACACCACCTGGCATTTTTTGGTAACCACTCAGATCTTTTTGGGTGGTTGGGTCACAATACAGTGGTTGCCACCCGCTCATGGCTTCTTTTTTTTTTTTTTTAAACATTCTTTATTTAAAATTTTTAATCAAACAAAATACAAAATACAGACCCAGCATGAGACAAAAGATAACATATCAGCCAGTAGTAAGCGAATGATACAGGTATCATGAACAAAACAAAAAATAAAGAGTCAGTCATAACAATGAAACATTGAACAAATATAATCCACATAACTCAAAATATCGTTTGCAGAAGGAAATCCAATAATAACATAGATTATGTATAGTATCACAGAAATATAACATTTGCTTGTGGGGGTGGTTGCGTACCTAGGAAAAAAGGCAGTGGAGTATGAAGAAAGCACAGGATCCTGCGGAGAGGCTCTCCCTGTCAGTACCTGTGAGATACATAAGAGTATACCCAAAAGTCAAATTAAAGAAATCAGGTCTCTGTATTCGGTAGTGAGAACAAATTGAGACCAATAGTACCAGGTAAGTGCCACTTTCCTGCCCGTGCCCCTCACCGAGGAGGTAAGATCCTCCATTCGATGAATTTCGTTGATTTTGTTAATCCACAAACTAATCGTGGGGGGGGCAGGGTTTCGCCAGCCAGCAGCGATGCAGGAAAGTGCAGCGACAATTAAGTGCCTGACCACTGAGCTTTTGTAAGCCTTCCTTGAGAAGGTATTGAGTTGTAAGAGGAAAAATGCCGGGTCAGCAGGGACAGGTTGGTCAGTCATCTGTTGAACTATGGATCTTACCATGGTCCAGAAATTTTTCAAAAGTGGACAGAGCCAAAACAAGTGGAGCAGTGTGCCTTTCTCCGTCTGACATCGCCAACAACGGTCTGATATCTCCGGGAAAATGCGATGTAGTTTCTCAGGAGTGCGATACCATCTCGACACCACTTTGAAACAGATTTCTTGGTAATTACTCGCAATGGAGGCCTTATGGGTCCAGAAAAGGATATTTTCTTTCTGTTCCTCCGATAATGACCGGCCCAGTTCGGCTTCCCAAGAAGCGAAGAATGGGGGTGTGAGTACAGGAGGGGAGTCCTGTAACATGCCATAAACCACAGATAAGGTGTGTCTAGTCCCTCCCTCACCCACACACAGCCGCTCAAAAGGAGTGAGGGTTCTGCAGTATGACTGGGCCGGGCGCAGGCTAGTTAAAAAGTGTGTTATTTGCATAGTTCTCCAGGAATCTATATGAAAATCACCACTGGCGTCTTGGAGACCCTTGGGTTCAATCCAGCCATCTGCTTTGATAAAATGCATCGCCCTGCACCTCCCTCCAGAAAGCAAATCCCTGAACCTCCTGTCCTCTAGCCCGGGAGGGAAGGACGGATTGCCCAATATCGGATATAGGGGTGATGGGGATGGCGAAAGGTGCAGACGGTGGAAATTCCTAACCGCCAGCTCCCACGTACAACCCATTGTAGAATGAGATTTGAGGTCCGGGAAAGCAACCAGTGGTAGCCATGGTAAGAGGTGCAAAGGCGATGGGTCATGGCTTCTTTTTACCAAGCTTAAAGAGGACCTAAACGCAAATTTTTTCTTTTCTTTAAAAGCGTAGACAAATAAAAAAAGATGAAGTGCCTCCCCTTTCAGAATAGGAGCACAGAGCCTCCTGGGATACCTAGGTCATGCATCCTGAGAGGCTCTTGGCTGCTCATTCTGCAGTTTCTGTATAAATTTTAAGGTATCCACCCCTATGCTTCTTGCCATGGCCCCAGGGGTCCCCAACATAAATTTTCACTTTTGGGCTCCTAGCCGCATTTGCTTTTCAAACAGTAACCCTAATGTTTAATGAGGGTGCCCTGTTTAACTTTCAAGTCATTATGACCAATGGTTTAAGATATTTAAAGGTTTAAACACAGTGAGTTGTTAGGCCGCAGAATAAGACATGCAGCCTTTACACACATAACTATCACACTGTGCTGCTTATTACACACTTGGGTGGATACATTTCACAGTCAGTTTTTTTTTGGGTAGTGATGAGGATGGGACACTGGCTGTTCTACCCCCATATGCTAACACACAGTGGGCAGTGATGAGAGGGGAACACTGGCTGTCTCACCTACATTTGCCATCACATGCTCACATGCATGATGCTCTTAAAGCTTTTTAACAATATATACCATTATATAAAAGGCTGACTTCTCCTTATCCAGTGAAAACATTTGTTTTTTTTTTTTAATTTTTGGGGAGGACCCCTTACTTACTTCGGGTGATGTGAGGGAAAACCTAGAAAAAAAATGGCAGAGCAAGATGTAATGGTTGGCCTCAGAAAGAAAAGTGAACACGAGCCAGCGTGGGACTTGTTGGGCTTCGTTGAATATTTTTTCACTTTACCTAGATATAGCCCTAGGAGGCCACATCTGAAGTTAGGCTTAAATCACACTGATAGTGAGGTTGCATTTACTGCTAGGAACCACTGCTGCTTGAAAAACAACTAGACCACAGCAGTTACTGCCTGGTACCACACCCAGGTGCCTAGCAGTTGCCAGTAGTCACGCAGGAGCAGTAAATGGCACAGTTTTTTTTTTAACTGCTCAGGTGAGCTAAGCCTAACAACTTGGTATACTACATTCATTGCACTATTACACTACCATATAGGATTACACTCTTAACAAAACATATAACACTAGGGAGCACTGGACCATTGGGGCATAATACAAAAACAATTAGAAAAATGGGACATATTTAAGAAGCAGGCATTTGAAAGTTCAAACAAAGTATAGAGGGTAGGTGGAACACTGACACAATGGCCCTGATTCATCAATGAAATGCGCGTACGCTGGACACACGCACGTTCGCGCTTCCAGCGAGCCAGTTTCCCGCGGTCCGGAGCCGAGTGCGCTCGTACACGCGCCTTCACTGCCAGCTGGATTCCTGCCTTGATAATAATGAGCAATAGGGGTCGCGAATCCGCCAATTAAGGCGATTAGATTTTAGCTGCGCGATTAAGGAGGATCTGTTAAGCTGTCAATGGTGAGATCATAGCAATTAATTAGCGCACACCTGCTCTCTGTTCTGTGCAAATCTACAGTCCATTACAGGTCAATTAGAATCTTTAATGCTTCATCTTCTTTTGGGTAAGTGCTACTTTTTTAGGTTACAATTGTACTTATTCACAAAATAATTAATTTATTGTTACATTTGTTGCACTGTTTTTATACTTTTTGGTTTGCTTTGCAACACTGCAAACTAATTGAGATCAAGCTGTATATATACTAGTAAACACTTCATAATATGTCATCTCACAATAGTATGAATTGTAAAAGATTGTCACCAAGCATTTGTGATCTAATTAAAATGTCACTGTAGTTTGGCTTGATAGAAATCAAATAATTGAAAAAGGATTATTGTCAAAGGTGGTTTAAAAAAACATTTAGTGATTTCACTTGTGTATATATGTCAAAATACAATTAAATGCAATTGGGAGAAGGTAGAACACTGAAACAATAAGAGGTTACTGGCTACCCATGGCATAAACAACTGGGTGCACTAAATTTGCTGTGTTTTGCCACACCCCCTTTTTTTACCACCCGCCTACAGCTTCCTACCACCCGGCTGAAAGAAATTTCTGGGGAGAACACTGTAATTATATCCTACAATAATTACTAATAAATATATATATATATATATATTTTATATAACGTGTGTGTGCTTGTGACTTTTGTGGGAAAATCTAATCCGATGGCTTCACGCGCAGTCAGTCGCAAGATTTACCCGCAGGCTGCTCCCCTGATCAGGCATCGTAAACTTTTATATAGGCGCCTATGTAGAGGAGTTGAACTCGGTTAACTCTTGCCTAACAGAAAAGAAATAAGTCATTTTAAAATATGCTTTTTCTTAGCGCATATAGATGTTTTAAACATTTGAACAGCACAAACAATTTTTTTTAGGGCTAAGGGTAATATGCGTGCTTTTTTTAGAAAGAATGCTTTTTTAGGGGAACAATGACTTTTAATGCAAGCTCGCCAGTGTAAAGCTGGCGGGGATGCGCAGCTCCGGTCGCGAGCTAACTCCGTTGCTGAATTGCGCGACGGCTTCCAATTTCGGATCGCGAATACCTATGCGCGAGCGAGCTTCCGATGCACGAGCGATCTTCTTGATGAATCAGGGCCAATATTAGGGGTTTACTAGATACATATACACCAAATTTGCTGTCTCTTGCCCCGCCCAGTTTTTGATCACCCAGCTACAACTTCTTACCACCAGGCTGAAAAAATTCAATCAACAATAACCATCTGTGATGTACTGTATCAAATGATTTTGCTAAGTCCAAGTATACTATAATAACTGCAACCCCATTGTCTATCTGTTTACTTCCTCATAAAATTATTAAAACATTTTTGAAATCCTCAGTATTTTGTGAAATTATACAAAAATATATATACAAAAATTATTTGCTAGTAAAAACTATACCTAACTTTATATGGTTCTCCATCAAACTCCCTATTATTTTTCAAACTTACTGGTCTGTAGTTGCTTGGTAATAACTTTGCTCCCATTTTAAAGATAGGCACCACAACATTTGCTTTGTTTGCAGCTAAGAGGTGTCCTTATAGGCTTTTCCTATTGTTGAGCTCTGGATCAGGGGAGACGGAGAGCAACCCAAGCACCGGGGAGGGGGAGATAATAGTGCAATACATATCTGAGCAAATTTCAAAAACATCTCGCCAATTAGGCTGCAGTATTGGGCAATCCCACCATATGTAGATAAGTACCGGCTCCCTCTGCACAACGTCAGCAGATATTTGGGACAGAAGGGAACACACAGTGTAGGAAAGCTGGGTCTCTGTACCATTGTGACAGAATTTTGTAATTTTTCTCTTGAGTATAACCACAGTTAGTGGTTTTGTGCGCCAGATCAAATGCAGAAAGCCAGTCAGATTCTGCTATTTCCTGCCCTAGCTCCCTATGCTAATCCACTAGGCAAATTGGTGTCCTGACAGCTTATGAGCATTTTGTACAATATGGAAACCAAATGGAGTAAAAGTTCTGATAGTGTCCACAAGTTTTCGAAAGCTGTCAGAGACCTGAAGGTATGTGTGGAGAGGTGTAGGCTTTTAGTAAACTTGTCCAGTTGCCTGTCAAACAACCAAGAGCTTGAGCCAACAGGTCTAACTCTGGCTGGTACAAAAGTGCCAGCTGTATGTTCTACAAAGTTGCAGGCCTGAGGCTAAAATTTCCTATTGTATCCCTCCAACCCCTCTATGAAAAGCCTGGGGGGAACAGGGGATTATCCAGTAAAGGTGTCAATGGAGAGGGCAGGGAAGACAAATCAAAACGGTTGTATGAGTGCCATACCTTCAACGCAACGGAGGTGAGAGGAGAACCAGGAGGAAAATGTTTAAGGTAAGATGGAAGAAAGGTTAAGTGGAAAAAAGGTCATGGGGGGAGCAATAGAAGCCACTTGGAATACATATAAAGTTTGGGTAAAGAGTCTATTTTCAAAACGTTCATCCTGCCAAACCAGGAAATAGTGTGATTTTTCCAATGGTTTAGGTCCTTAGCTAGACTCTTGAACAATGGGGCGTAAATGAGGGCATATAATTTAGAGAGGTTGGAAGGGATGGCTACCCCAAGATAAGTGATGTGAGTAGGATGCCAGATAAAGGGGAAATTACAGGAAATCTGGGTGGCCAGGTCAGCAGGTAGGTTAACATTCAAAGCTTCAGTTTTGGAAAGATTTACCATAAAATGACTGAAAGGACCAAACCTGTTGAATTCATCAAATAGGGAGGGGAGGGAGAATAAGGATTGAGTAACATATAAAAGTACATCATCGGCATAAAGTTCTGCCTTATGATGAGTGTGGAGTGCCTGGATCTCATGAATAGAGTGGTTTTGTTTGTGTTCCATGACTAGGGCAAAAAAGGGGGGGGGGGGGGTAAAGGGCAGCCCTGCTTGGTGCCCTTAGCTATGTTAAAAATATGCGATTGGGAACCATTCACCAACACTCTCACCCTTGGGGCAGAGTAAAGAGACAAAATCTTGGTTCTAAATACCGTACCTATACTGATCTGTCTTAAAGTTAGGTCTAAAAACTGCCACTGAACCCTATCGAAGGCTTTTTCTGTGTCAAACGAAATCAGGCATGACTGTATTTTCTTTTTTTTGGCGTAGGAAATCAAGTAAATAGTCCTTATGGTGTTATCCCTGGCCTCCCGACCAGAATTGAACCCTACCTGGTCATTATAAATCAGCAAGGGAAGGAGGGGAGATAACCTGTTGGCAAGAATTTTAGCATAGAGTTTGATATCTATGTTGAGGAGAGAGATGAGAGTTAGAGCAAATAGTATGGTCTTTTTCTGGTTTGGGGATGACAGAAATGTTGGCCAGGAGCATCTGTGAAGGTACAGGGTGGTCAGCATCCACTGCATTGAAGGTATTGGCCAGTAAGGAGGTTACATCAGCTACAAAAGTAAGAGTAAACTCGTCTGGGCCAGGACAATTACCTGTTTGAAGGTTTTTGATAGCTTGTGTGAATTCTTCTGCTTTTAGGGGTGTCTCCAAGGCAGTTATTTGTGATTAATCTAACAGGGGTAAAGCTGTGTTTCCAATATATGTTCTGATAGCTTTGAGATGCGAATCCACCGACTTGGTGGAGGATGCTTGGTGAAGATTATAAAGTATTGAATAAAAGTTTTCAAATACTCATGCAATATCCCTATTACCATGCACTTTAGAGCCCTTCGAGATCATGATCAAAATATAGGGGTTTTCGGGGGTTTGGAGTAAATAGTTTGTGCTAAATGTTTGCCACATTTATTTGCGAACTCATAATAGTGTTTTTTAGCTTTGTCCCTGGCAAGTATAGACTGTGAGTCCAAAATACGTAATAACTCTCCATGTGTATTGGAGAGATCAATCAGAGTACTAGGGGGCTGATCTTCTTTATGCTGGGTCTCCAAACTAGCAATCCGAGATAAAGGATCTCTAATCTGGGAAGATCTAGCTTTCTTTAAACGTGCCCCATGTTGAATAAGCACACCCTGTTAAACACACTTTAGGGCTTCCCATTGGATAAGCAGATGTGTGTCATCATTGGAGTGAGTTTGGTGGAAGGTAGCTATTGTCTGTTCAATGTCTGACCTACATGCTGTATCAGCTAATAAAGAGTCATTGAGCCTCAAGGAGCCTCGACATTTGGCTGTATTGAACACCCCAGGTCTAAATGAATTGGAGCGTGGTCCAACTATAGCCTCAAGCCAATGTGCAATTGAAGTGGTAAATCGAGTGAGAATTGGACGAATAAAAAAAAGTCAATTCATGAGGAGTTGTGAGCAAATGAAAAATAGCTATATTCTATATCTGCAGAATGAGATATACGCCAGGTATCCGCCAGGCCAATCCTTTGCCAAAGATGTTTAATTTTTAACATGGTTGCAGCAGGGATGGAGCAGCACCCAGTAGAGGTATCTTCCCTTGGGACAGGGGGCAGATTAAAATCCCCACCAAGTAGATGATTATGATAACCAAACTTAGTAGGCGTCTTTTCTAGATTGGAGAAAAAAGGAAATTGGTCTTTGTTTGGTGCGTAAATATAGCCCAATGTGAAGATTCGGTCATCATGTCTGATCGTGAGGAGGAGGTAGCGCCCCAGAGGATCAGCCTGGGATTGCAAGATCTAGCGAGTGAGGGATTTATGAATGGGGATTCGTGCTATAGAATCAAGTGAGGAAGTAGGAATTTTTTAAAGGTGGGACTAAATTAGTTCTAAAATGGGTTTCCTGGAGGAAGAGAATTTTAGTTTTGACCTTATGAAAGTGGTAAATTATTTGATTTCGTTTTTATGGCATATTAAAACCCCAGACATTTAAAGAATAAATTTTCAAACTGCTAACCGGCAAGAAGCAGCGGGTGAAGAACATTGTTGGTAGTCATGTTCTCGGGTACTATGAGGATGTATATACAACAGTACAGGTAGCAGGACGAGGATGGGGGGAGGTGGACGAGGTAAGTGTAACACCTCTGAGAGGGGTGGAAAGCTAAAATGTGTGACGCAGCACACGCAGCACACTTGCGTCAAGGTCCCTAAGTGGGGTAACATGGTCAACCAGCCGGGGGTGAGGGCTCCCGTGCCCATTTGACCCAACATAATATATGGGAAAATTCTATAAACTGCGGCAGTAATATAAACTATTTACACGCCTAAAGTAGCAGGCATAATAGGCATCTAACAGGAATAAAGTAGGCGGAAAAAGGCACAATTATATAATTCACACTCAGCCTCAACAGACTCTCAGGGATGCCTCCTAATCTAATGTTGTTGCGTCTGTTTCTGTTTTCTAAATGGTCATGTTGGTATAGGAACTGATTAAGGAGCATAGAGTGTGCGTTGAAGGCCTCAGTGTGTTTCACTAAGTGCTCCCTGAGAACCTCAGTTGTGCCCTCTATGTCCTCCATTCTGCTTCCCAGATCTCTTTGAGGATCAGCCATCTCTGATCTGTATGTGCCCTCCAACTTTCGTGGAAAACACTTTCAGAAGGGATTCAAGATTCCCTAGCCGCGTATTACTGCCGGTGAGGTTAGAAGCAGGGAAATTAACCGAATGTGGATCCTGTTCTGGTGGGTCACCAGGGCTGCTTGGGGCCAGGGAGCAAGGCTCAGGG
Source organism: Pyxicephalus adspersus (assembly GCF_032062135.1). Taxonomy (NCBI): domain Eukaryota; kingdom Metazoa; phylum Chordata; class Amphibia; order Anura; family Pyxicephalidae; genus Pyxicephalus; species Pyxicephalus adspersus. The sequence continues at coordinate 62,739,494 of NC_092860.1, forward strand.
CTCAACTGTGGCTGTGTGGAGTCTTGGGCTGCTGGCGTGTCAGCAGCCGGTGCCATCTTGTCAGCACGTTGGCTGCAGGTTGCAGGCGTGGGGGAACTGGTCCGGTGAAAAAAAAACCTGATTGATCTAGGTCGGGGCACGCCCAGGGTTACGTTGGGGACCCAGTGTCTGTGTTTCCCCATAGGGAGTGTTTGCCTACGGGAGTCAGGTGCAGGAGAAGCAGGAAGCTGGAGGACAGAAAGGCCTCGAGAGCCCTCATTCCGTGCGTCCTACTCCGCCATGCGCTAAGCCACGCCCTCTGTGTGTTAATTTTAAAACATTTTTATAAAAGAAAAAAAGTCACATGGGTGTATATCTTTTCTTTGTCCCCCTTCCCCCCAAATTTATAGGTTAATGTATTTTGCTTTTGAGTTGGTTATGATGGATCACTGTCTTAAATGATCTTTTGTGCATTATTTTAAGCCACCAGTGGATGATATTGTGCCCTCAAGTAGGGTGGAACGAATTCTTTATTACTTACCTGCCCACTATGGTTTTTTCGCACACATTTTTCATTAGGACATAGCACAATCTACCATAAACCAAGATTCTCAATCATGTCAAAGGTCAAAAGAGTAGTTTCATCAAACCATCTCTGACTGAATCATCATCCTTCACTCCTGGAACAAGTTTATAAGCCTCACTTGAACCTATATTATTGGACTGCTTCTCTTGGACTTCAGTTTGCCACATTGTATATTGTACGCATGTGGTTCCCAATTATCTGTAAAAATGTATTATTCATCCTGCTCTCTCTTTGTTGTCACTACTCCCTGTCCTCCCCAGTCTGATAACTCATTGTCTCTCTGCTCTTTCACTCTCCTTATTTCTCTGTCTGTGCTCCTGCACCTTTTTACTTTACTAATACTCTCTGGTGACATCTCACCCAACCCTGCTCCCCCACACAGCCTCTACTTTCCATTCACTCTCAGTAAGACATTCCCTTCTCCTAACCTCATCCCCATTCACCCTACCCATAAGTCCTTACCCTCTCTCTCTGGCAGTCTATGGAATGCCAGATCTGTTGGCAACAAATTATCCTCCATACACAACCTTCTCCTTTCTAAGTCTCTCAACTTTCTTGCTCTCACTGAAACTTGGCTTTCCTCCTCTGACCCTGCCTCTGCTGCTGCTCTCTCCTATGGAGGCCTGCACTTTACACATACCCCTAGACCTGGCAACAAAGTCGGGGGTGGTGTGGGTCTCCTTCTCTCACCTAATTGTACATACAGAGTTCTTTCTACCCCACCCTCTCTCATTTTCACTTCATTTGAAGTCCACTCTGTCCGACTCTTTAGCCCCTTACCCCTCATTGTTGCTGTTGTCTACCGCCCCCCTGGCCCAGTATCACAATTTGTCGATAACTTTGCATCCTGGCTCCCACACATTCTTTCCCATGACCTGCCCACCCTAACCCTTGGTGATTTTAATGTTGCAATGGATGAGCCCAACCTTCCCTCCTCAGCCAAACTGCTCTCCATTACCTCATTTGGACTCACACAGCACATCAATGGCCCCACACACATAGCCGGACACACTTTAGACCTGGTATTTTCTAAACTCTGCAACCTCACCCTCCTTGACAACTCACCATTCCCTCTCTCTGATCATAACCTTATCACTTTCAACCTATCAAACCCTTGTCTTCCCTTGCCACATCCCAGACTTGGTCAATGGCAGAGAGATATCTGTAACCTTGACCACAACAACCTTTTCTCAAACTGCCTTGCGTCCCTAACCCCCTCCCTCTCCAAAATCACCTCCCCAGACGAAGCTGCCACCATGTTAAACCACTCTTTTTCCCTGGCTTTGGATAGTGTTGCTCCTGCCACCTTCCGCTACCCCCCCCCCCTGCAAATCCCCGACCCTGGCTCAACAACCACACCAAACAGCTACAAAAGTCTGTTCGTGCAGCCGAGCGCAAGTGGAGGAAATCTGGCCTCAGCGCTGACTTCATGGACTACAAAGCCAAGCTTCAAAGCTTTAACACAGAGCTCACTGTCACCAAACAATATTATTTCTCCGCAGTCATTTCCTCTGTCATTTGCAATCCCTATTTAATGTACAGCGCTGCGTAATATGTTGGCGCTATATAAATCCTGTTTATTAATAATAATAATAATAATATTAATATTAGTGAGAGGGTTAGAAAACAATGAGGGGTGTTTCTTAACAAAACAACTTAAAAGATGACAGTTTTACCTACCTCTACCCAATCTGAAAAAGTTTTTGGCTTTTTTGCATCTAAGCACCTGGTGGCAGTCTACCTGTGGTGGTGTGTGTGGCAAGGGCTAACAGAGTGGTTAACCTTGTGCCGTGACAGCCCTTCTCAGACTGCTGGTGCATGGACTGTTGTTAAGCGTGCTGGAAATTCTATGCGCAAGGGTGCCGACAGAGGGCGTTTGTCACAGACCTCACAAATGTTAATAGTGGCACATAGTTTGATTTGCTTCTAGATGAAAATCGACTACTCCCCCATCCATAGATGACTTTTATAAGCGTGTGCAGGACATACGATTAAAGGAATACCTGACAGCCTTTATTCAGGACAAATTGGATAAATTTAGCCAGATATTGGAAAATTGGGACAACTTTAACTCTAACATCTTCTTCTAAGCCCTGGGCATATTTCTCCTCTCTTTTCCCCCTCATCTGCTCCCACATTTCCTTCCCTGCCTCACCTCCTTTTTTTCCTTATTCCCTGATCACATGATGTACCAAGTGATGCTGCTAACAATCTATCCCCATATTGTTAAAAGACCCTTTTGTTAATTTTTCCCTTTTATATCGGCGATTGTAGATCATAGATCATAAGTCACATGTGCTGTTGAAATGATAGCCTAGCTTTTATGCCAAAGCATTACTGAACAAGACACCTTAGTCTACTAGATTGAATACTGGATAAATGTTTGTTTAATCCATTTGAGTCACTTGGTAAATGCATCCCTTTTATTTTTAATATTAAATCCCTGTCTATTGTTACTTACCCCTTTATCTTTCTCAATAAAAATACAATTTCAAAGAGATTAAAATTAACCTATCAGTGAAATAATTATTTATATGGCTTTCTAAATTATATTTAAAAATCTTATAAATTAAAGCTTCATACCCATACTTGCTTGTCTTCAAGAAAACAGCTGTGCTGTGCCATTTTAATCAAGGATAGATTTTTGCATTAGTTTAGTCAACATATACGCTCTATGCCCCTGTAACAGAATTTATCTTGTCATCTTGCAACAGCAGTAGCATATTCAGCAACACTATTTTTGTGTGCTTGGGTCAGTGCATCTGTTGCCTGGATACCAGCAGGATAATGAGGCAAAGAGGGCAAATCTGGAAATAAATGCTGCCTTTGTATGCAAGATGTAGCACAAACCTCCCTGCCAAAAATAAGTCTGGTTCACCCTTACATTTCAGCTTTCAGTGTGATTCCCTATTTTTGAATCACAACATTTTTAATGGCTTTTTTCCATTTTTTTCTTTTTTTTTTTGTTGCATAAAACGATTGAGGTAAAACATTGCATGTTGAACAAAAAAACATACATTTTTAACCTACATCTTACATACATCTTAAAAAAGATATTCAGATAAAAATGACAAAAAAAAAGGCATTTTATATAGCGTACAGCTTATCAGCAGACCCCTGTGCATAAATTATCTATGAGCCCCACTTCCACAAATGAAGCAGAAAATACTTTTTTGACTGGAGAAAAGTCAGCTTTATGACTGTTTTTTTGTTCATGGTTTTCTTGTTGAAAATGCTGAAAACACAGAATATCATGACCAGATATAGTTCATAGTGCATATATTGTCAATTGCCTAAGTAGTAAACTTAGAAGTCTAAAGCTTCAGTTAATGCCAACAGATACGGATTGAACAAACAATCTAGACTAATAATCAGGTGACAGGATGTATATTATACGCTAGCCCTGGGCTTTACAAGGACACACAGAAAAGACAAACAGGGAAGGGGGGATAAAAGAGAGGGGGAAGACCGCGGCTGCAGGCAGTGGGGCGCCAATTACTATTTGTAAGCATGGGTGTGGAGGAAATTGTCGGTGTGAGTCAATTATATAGTATATAGCAAGGCATCAAGTCCATGGGTCCCAAATTTTCTGAAAAGTTTGCATTCTGTTTTGGAGCCTGGCAAGCATGTTCTCTTTAACAAGATACCAAACCCCTTTCCTCTTCATCTGTACTACAGTGGATGTGCCTGACTACCATGATTTCTCTAGACTCATTGACACCAAATGTTGAACAGGGAGCCCATCGATCCACAGCCGTGAAAATAGCAACCAGAGGAATTAGGGCAGTAAGTAGCCATTCATGAGGGACACATATACCAGCAGAGAAGGAGTTTGTAATTGGCTTTGTCGAACGGCACCTAGAGGGAACCATGAGCCGCAGCATCCCAAATTTGCTGCCCTTCTGTTTTGTCTATTAAACGCCCAATGTCCACCTCCCAGCAGGAGACATATGGAAGTGGGTGTGCATACCCAGCAGTAAGGATTCCCTTGCCCAGGGGATCACTGTCACAAGATTGTTCGAACAGAGTAGAGCTTGAGGGGGACTTCGCATATTTTAAGGTACTAAACACATAGTGCCAAAGTTGAAGGTGTCACGCTTGGGGAGACAGGGCCACTAGGGGGCACTACAACTTGCACGGAATTGGTGTGAGCCCTGAGAACGCCCAAGGCACAGAGACTAAACAGTAACCAGATCTTTCCCAGAGCCTCTGATAGTGAGGATGTTGCACTGCTGGTTACTGCCAGATTGCGGGAATAACACAGGAATATTCACAGACAGAGAGGAAAACTGCAACAGCACAAGGGAATAGGCTGGAAACAACAGACTGGGAAACAATCGGTTAACGAAGGAGCTGGACAGAGGAAACATTGAATTAGGAACAGGTGTACAGGAACTAGCTCAGAAGCTAGGGGCTTGGCAGTAGTGGAGACACGTTCCATGAATGCGGAGTGCTGTGTCTGAGCTAGCTAAATAGTCAGGGATGGTTAAGAGGCTATTTTCTGAATTGCCGGCGGTTTGGACAAAACTGATAAAGCTTGGTAGGAATGCCCAGAGTCAGAACTGGAGCAGGAGAGAGTGAGGAAGAGGTACGTGTGACATTACCCCCCTTTTACGGGGCCTCCCCACCCACCGAGGTCCAGGTTTCAGAGGGAAGCCAAGATGAAACCTCTTGGCAAGAGGAGGTGCAGACACATCTGTAGCTGGAACCCATGATTTCTCCTCAGGACCAAAATCTTTCCAGTCAATTAGGTACATCAGCTTCTTGCGAGAAATCTTGAAATCCAGAATTCGATAGACTTTCCTGAGAAATTCCTGAGAGGATTTGGGTGCAAGAGTGGCCAGCCGAGAGGGACGAGAAATGCGATTCAGGACTAACAGTTTAAGCAGGGACACATGGAAGGCATCCTGAGACATGGGGAAGACGTAACTTGTAACAAACTGGGTTACCCTTGGCAGAAATGGCGTAAGGTCCGATAAACCGTGCAGCAAACTTCAGAGAAGGCACTTTGCAACGAATGTTCCTTGTGGAGAGCCAGACTGTATCCACAGGTTGAAAAAGAGGCGCCTTACGGCGACACGGATCAGCAAACTTCTGAGTGCGGGTACATCGGCAGAGCAGGGTATAGGAGACGGAAGGTGAAGATATTTGCCGTAGACTGAAGAATGGAGACTCCTTGGTGCTGGTGCAGACATGATTATTGTGACCAAACTCTGCCCAAGGTAGCAGAGTCACCCAGTCATCATGGTGGACAGATACCAATGCTCGAAGATATTACTCCAAGGACTGATTGACTCTTTTTGTCTGCCCATTAGGCTGGGGATGATAGGCTGAAGAGAACTTGGCAGAGATCTCCAGGGATTTGCAGAAGCCTTTCCAGAAGCAGGAAGTAAACTGCACCCCATGATCTGACACATTATTAATGGGCATACCGTGAAGTCAGAAAATTCCCCAAATGAAGATTTGCATCAATGCTGCTGCTGATGGTAAAGCTGGGAGAGGTACAAAGTGGACTATTTTAGAAAATAACCGTACAGCCATCATCAGGAGTAAGATTCGTGATAAAATCCATGGACAGATGGCACCAAGGTTCTGTGGGAATAGGTAGTGGAAGTAATGGTCCTGCAGGGGTGCAGGTGGCAGACTTTATCTGAGCACAGACAGCACAAGCCTTGACATAGTCCACCAGTACTGTCAGGAGAGAAATGTAAAGGTTCTGTGTACGCCAGAATGACCAGAAAATTTAGAATCGTGTGTCCAACGTAAAATTTTGGTACGGAGTTGGGGCAGCACCAAGGTTTTACCAGGAGGGATAGCGGATTCCTGGAAAGAGGTCAAGGCTAGGATGCGGGCTGGAAGGAATGATAAACTTTGGTTCTGCAACAGTCACTGAATCCTGTGGATCAAAAGAGTGTGAAAGGGTGTCTTCTCAGGAGTTCGCAGAACCAGGTTTGAAAGTAATTACAAAATCAAACTGTGAAAAGAACAAAGACCAACGGGCCTGCCAAGGATTGAGGCGATGAGCAGACTGCAGATACTGGAGCTTCCATTGGTCTGTAAAAATAGTGACCTTGTGGGAGAACCCCTCCCAAGAGATATCGCCACCTCTCCAGAGCGAGCTTGATGGCTAGGAGGTCCCGGTCTCCAGTAGAGTAATTCTTTTCTGCTGAGGAGAATTTCCATGAAAAGAATGCAGATGGGCTTCGGCCTGGAAGAGAATAGCCTCCAATCCAACAGAGGAGGAGTAGAAAAAGGCTTGGAAACATCTGGCCTAACCAGAGAAGGGCCTGAAAGGAAAGATTGCTTTAATGCATGAAAGGCATTCTCAGAGAGCCAGTTCTTGTTGTTCTTAGCATCCTTTCAGATCAGGGCAGTGATGGGGGCTACCACTGTGGAGTAATTGCTAATGAATTGGCAATAGTAGTTAGTGAACCCCAGAAACGCTGAGTAGCTTTAAGGCCGCAGGGTAGTGGCCAAAAAGAAATAGCCACAACTTTTTCAGGATCCATAGACAGACTCTGTTTGGAAACAATGTAGCCCAGACGAGGCACATTTCAAACAGGCACAGTTCAAACAGGCACTTTTCAGCCTTTGCATAGAATCCATTTTCCCTGAGCCTTTGTAGGAATAAATGGACATGCTGTCTGTGAGGGGGCAAGTCAGAGGAAAAAATCAAGATGTCATCCAGATACACCACAACACAGATGTATAGCAGGTCACGAAATACCTCATTGACAAAGTGCTGGAAGATGGCCGGGGCATTACAGGGACCGAAGGGCATCACAAGATACTCATAAAGCCCATCCCTGGTATTAAATGCTGATTCAAATTAGGTTATAGACCCCTCGGTGGTCCATTTTTGTGAAGACCTGGGCACCACTGAAAAGGTCGAAGAGCTCAAGAATAAGCGGCAGCGGGTAGCGGTTCTTATTGGTAATGGCATTCAGACCACGATAGTCAATACAGGGACGGAGAGTCCCATCTTTCTTCTGGACGAAGAAAAACCTGCGCCAGCAAGGAAAGAGGACTTGTGAATAAATCCTCGCTGCAGGTTTCACTTGATATACTCACTCATAGCCTTAGTCTCAGGGAGACTGAGAGGGTATACCCGACCTCTGAGAGGTGTGGAACCAGGTATGAGGTCTATAGCACAGTCAAAGAAGTGATAGGGAAGAAGCTGCTTGTCCTTGGATTTGGAAAAGACATTTTGAAAGTCCAAGTACTGGGTAGGGATGGATGGCGCAACCTCCGACGTGGAGAGAGCGAGTGGCTTGAGAGGCTTGAGCTTTGTCAAACAGTGGCAGTGGCAAGAAGGGCCCCATGCCAAAGTCTCTGAAGTAGACCAATCCAACACTGAGGAGTGTTGTTGAAGCCATGGGAGTCCCAGAATTACTGCAGATGAGGCCTGGGGAAGTACATGGAAGGTTATGTCTCCTGATGTAGCACACCTACAGACATTTGAAGTTTGAAAGCGGATAAGTCCGCAGGACAGAATGGTACCATCTCCCGCAGAGATGCGCAGGGGTTGAGAGAAAGGTTCTATAGGCCAGGCACAATCCTTGACAAGAGCAGCTGAAAAAAATTGCCTGCTGCCCCAGAGTCGAAGAAAGCCTTAAGGGCAAGTGTGGACTTACAGTAGTGAAGCTGAATGGGTATAGAAGAACGCTGAGTGGAGGAGAGAAAAGTGTTACCTAGCATGACCCCCTCAGAGCATACTAGGCGCTGCAGTTTCCTGGCTTCTGTGGATAGAGTTTAATGAAGTGCCCTTTCAGTCCTCAATAGATGCAGAGACCTGTAGAAAAACACTGGGACCTTTCTTCAAGAGGGCAGACTTGAACGGCCCAGTTGCTTGGGTTCCTCCAAAGATGGAGCAACAGGAGGGACCAGAGGTTCGGAGGTTGGGAGGACGGTGCCAGTCGAGGTGAAAAAATCTTGCGTGAGCAAGAACTCTCCAGAAAACAAATGTCAATCTGGATGGCCAGGGAGATCAGGTCATCCAAGAAAGAGGGAATCTCTCCACCAGCCAACTCAACCTTGATGCAGTCTGACAGGCCCTGCCAGAAGGTAGCATGGAGTGCTTCATTGTTCCAGGTGAGCTCAGCTTCAAAATTCGACTGCAAACTGATCTACAGTGAGCGAGTTTTGGTGAAGACAAAGGAGTGTTCCGGCCACTAAAGAGGCGCAAGCTGGTTTATCAAAGATTCTCTTGAAGAGAGCCAGGGAAATAAAATATACCACTTTAGCGAGAAACACTGGAAGCAACAGGAGGTACAGGTGACACAGGTATATTCACAGAGAGGAACACTGGAACAGCAGAAGTGAAAGGGCTGGAAACAACTGACTTGGCAACAATGGGTTAACACAGGAGCTGGACAGAGGAAACACTAGTTAAAGCAACAGGTGTACAGGAACTAGCTCAGCAAGCTAGGGGCTTGGCACTAGTGGAGACACGTTGTTGTCACGATAAAGACACTGGAACAGGAGGTGGACCCTCTGTGCTACCAGCACGTTTAACCGAGGTGGTATCAGAGGCGCAGAGTCTAAGGTACCGCCTGGTGTTCACCAGAGAACCCCGCAAGGGGTGTTGGGCTTTGCTGCGAATGGCACCCAGGTTGCAGCCCTCAGACTCACCCGTGCAGGTAATAGCTGACAGCTGGAGGTAACCAAAGGCAAAGTACCAAATCGACAGGCAGATTCAAAAACGGAAAACAGGACTGGGTCAGGGCAGGCAGAGAACAGGCATGGACAGGACAAGCCAAGGTCAGGAACAGGAAAACAAGACTGGAATCTGAATGCTCACAGGAACCTCAGATAGTACCACCTATTGCGGAGGCAATAAGTGTCTGACTGAGCCCAGCATATATAGGGAGACTGACAGGCTAGCTGGGCGGGGACTAGAAGGACAGGTGAGAATCAATTAGCAGGAAGGGCTCGGCAATGCCCCTAAGTCCAGAGCCATCAGAGCAGCCAGAGCAAGGTGGGAACAGCTGCTGCTAATCAGACACTATCAAGAGGACAATAAGTACTAGATCAGCAGTGCTGCAGATCTTTGACAGTTGCACAAATGCTGAGTGCTGTGTCTGAGCTAGTTCAAAGCCAGGGATGGTCAAGAGGTTATTTTCTGATTGGCCGGTGAAACTGATAAAGCTTGCTAGCGTAGACACGCCCAGAGTCAGGACTGCACGCATGCGCAGGAGAGAAGCGTCTGCGTTTTAGTGAGGAAGAGGTAAGTGTGACATGCAGTACAACTGTGCCATTTGGGCTCCTGGTTCACTCTGCGCTCCTTCAACAGATGGATGGAGTTTGAGAGACTTATCTGAGGGGCTCATCTTATATATACTATTTACTAAACATATTTGGCAATGCTGTAAAGGTAAATTTCCATTGACAACACCAAGTCCTCCTATGACTGTTTTTTTTTTTAATTTATTTACTTTTACTTACTTACATTTTACTTTTATTACTTTACTTTTAAACAATGGAAAACAATAACATCAGAAAAAGTGTGTAGAAAAAGAAAATATGAGAAAAACTTAGATCAGCAGTGTTGTAAACAATAGTCTCTGCACATTAGACTATTAACACAAAAAATGGGGGTGGGTAAATAGGGATGGTAAGGCCAGGGGAGAATAGGGGGGTATAGGTTTAAACTAGATTAGATTTGTGGACCAATACAGAACAAAGTTCGACAGCAAAAAGGGAACTAAGTGCGGAAGCCGTCAAAGGAAAGAAGTTTAATTAAAACCATCTAGAATAGCACATACAGCTATAGTCGCCTTATGTTACCTGAGCTAAATAGGCACTATAGTCAGGAGAATCTTGGTATTGTAACCAGTAGAACCAAATATTGTGGAACTTCTCCTCTGTACCGTGAATGGTGGATGTTAGATCTTTCATGAGCATAATCTCTCCCCTATGACTGTTTGACTATGTAGTTCATCCCTGGAAATCTAGAGGCATTTTTTACTTTGACCGTGATATATATCATAAGATGCAGAAATTACTTAATAGACCTGGGATTCCCAGTAATTCTCTTTTTAGCCATTTTCAAATCCGACATTTTGCACAATCTCTGTTGAGGGATATGATGTTTTTGGCTCCGAACCTGGCAAGCCAGCTGTTGATACTTGAAATATATTGGGTATTAGCATCTGCAGCTCCCTCCACTAAACACTCTTGTATGCCTAATAGTGAGGCAACTCTAGGTAGGGAGCTAACCTTGGAAGAGTGGCAGTTAGTTTTTAGACAAGCTCATTAACATTCTCTATGTATGCTACATCACAAAAATATGTACAAAATTTTGATGCATTCGTTTTTTTACATAAGACAAAATAAATGCTATGTACCCCTTGGCCAGCAACCTTTCCTGGTCTTGTGTTTGGGCTCCCTTTTCATATTGTATGGTCTTGCTATAGCATTGTTCCTTTCTGGTGTGAAGTTAAATAAGTTTCTTTCTCAACTGATAGTACATACCCCAATCTGATTGGATCCTCTGACATCTGTTTGACCCTGCACCCCATACAGAGCTTTTCCAAGGTGCAAGCAAACTTGTTACCCAAACTTTTGACTGTCATAAGGTGTCTTACAACTTTAAGGTGGAAATCTACATTGCCTCTAACCCAAATTGAGCTATATAAACAGGTCAAGGATGTTCAATTAATGAATCGTTTAACAGCCCAACTCAACATTTTGTATAAGCATCAAGAAAACTGGGTTTTACAAAACTAATGTTTTTTTTTTTTTTAATACCCTCTTTTTTTAATTAAGGATATATATTATACCTCTAATGATCATGGTACTATCTACTTGGACAGTACAGGGGATGGTTATAGCACCCGATTTCCAGGACACCTCTTGTTCTCATTTCTGCTGACACATCTGTTTATTTTCCTCTTTTTATAAATTATTTTCTTTATTGGCTCATACCTTTTTTAGCATCTGTAGCATACAGTGTCTTGATCTGCTTTATCATTATTGTCTACCAATAAGGTATTATATAGTATATTATTAGGATTCTAAACATGAATGATGACTTATTCAAATAAGCCTGGTTCTGTTTTATTTTCTTCTGTTTTTTTTTCCTATGGTTTATTCCTCAATAAAAATTTACATAAAATACCCAATACACAAATCAAAAAAGACCTTGCCTCTCCTTGCATCTTGTCGATGGAAAAGTTCTAGATGTGAAAGCCATGACTAAGAGCTTGAGAGACTAGCAAATTAAAAATGTTTCATGCATTAAAAGTTATTCAAAATTGAAGCACACCAGAATAGGGACTTCCTTTTACAAAAAAAAAAAAAAATTGGAGCCAGCTAAAAACAATGAGATTTGAAATTTACAGTCATATTGATAAAATAAAGATTCATTGTCATTATTGGGCCTATACTCGTGTGGAAAGTTAGCCAGTTGTCTGTGACAACATTAGAAAAGAATACAGCCTTAATATTCTGCGAAAGTATGTCTTATCATGGCAACACTTAGAATGTGGCCAGCATCAGAACACATTGGACATGCAGACCATCCTGCAACCACAGAAAGGTTGTGACTAAAAGCATAAATTGCATTTGATTTCTTTTGATTTCTAGGTGCTAAAATGAATGATGAGGATGATAAAATTTCCAGAGACAATTTTACAAAATACAAGTAAAAATTGGGTTGGTCCTGAATTTTGCTTAATGTTATAGTTACATAGTAGGTCAGGTTGAAAAAAGGCACAAGTCCATCCAGTTCAACTTTACGGAAGTAAACATATCCCAGATACAAAAGCCTATGGACATAGTTGGTCCAGAGGAAGGCAAAATAAACCCTGGTCAAAATCTGCACAGAAAAGGGGGACCTGGTGGAAAATCGTCTGCAACTGGCAAGATTCCCAGCCTTTTTCTTCCTCTGGCTGGACCAGCCGCGGCCAGGCCTGCAAACCCATGGCATCAATTTATGGCATCCCTCCGGCCGTGGGACCCAACGATGCAGAATTTGGGCATCAAGCCTGGCCATCACCTTTTCTCCAGAACCCCAAGTATTGTGCCAGCCACTTACTCTTTCAACACACCAGTCTCCCCTATTGTTAGTCTCTGCATCCCATCCACATTGGAAGGGGCACCTTCCAGTATCGGCCATTTAGAAGCTAGCTGCAAAATGGAGTTCCAGGCTATGCAGCGCTCCCTGCATCAAGTCACTAATACCACCACCGCCTTGCAGCAAACATGCTCAAGGCTTTCTTCACAGGTATCTTCTCACGAGGAGATACTTACCTGTCACGAAGCACAGATCAATGCCCTTTTCCTACTCCATGATGATGCAGAGAATTGCAACAGTAGGAACAACATTCTTATTTGGGGAGTTCCTGAAACAGTTCCCACCGTGGAACTCGCCACTGCAGCTTACACCATTTTTGCCAACTTGCTGGATATACCATCTTATGTTGATATAGAAATCCACCGGGTCCATAGAATCCCAGGCCCACACAGCTGAGATCCTCAGCGTCCTAGAGATATTATCTTTCGGATACATCTCTATCGTACTAATGAAGATATCATGCGCAAGGCTCGTAAAGCATGTTCCTTTGAATAGCGAAAAGCTTTTGCCTGATCTGTCCAAGCTTACACCTGATCTGCGTAGAGCCCTTAAACCTCTGCTCCGTGTGCTATGTGATCACAACATCCCATATAGATAGGGTTTCCATTTTCATCTGATTAGTCACCAAGGTGGAAAGAATTACGTTCTTCGTGACCTGCTTTCCTCATCGTTCCTCCCTTGTCCCAACTTCAATAATGGAAATCCTTCAGTCTTGTCTAAATGTCTTTCCTCTTCACAAGGCTGTTCATTGGCGCCTTCATTAAAAACGGCCCCATAGCAAGCAATTTGAATCCAGCCTAAATTCCTGTCTTCTTTGGACATCTAAATCTTGACTGATCCTGAAGCTCTTACTCTGCCTGATCCAATTTCCTTGGTTATATGCTTTTGTCATGTTTACTAGGGTATCAAATTGTAGGTTTTTATGTCACTGTGAATTAGGATGTATGCCCTGCCTTAGTTTAAATGGGTTTTACATTTTTTTCGCTGGGGCTCCCATTTGAGGGTTTTGATGTAAGGGGGAGATGGAGGGAGTGTCTGCCTTAATTAGGCATTGCAGATTTTTTGTACTTATATGCTTTAAACATATTTTTCAAAGTGGATTCTTGAACCAGCATCGCTATAAATGTACTCAATGTGTTCAACGGACCCCTGGCTACTATAACAGCGGCGATTGGTTGCAAACACATTGAAGTAAAACGCAGCTCTGCTGGTTTAAGCTTCTATTTGGCAGTATTACCGAAATCATAAGATAAGCTTGTGGTTACCTTTTGCAATTAGGCACAATGGTATTGCACCATTTTCCTAGATTTTGTACTACTTTGCCTTTAGTTTAAATGTGCATTCAGATTTTTGTTCTTATACATTTTAAAATGTGATCCTTACGGTGGATTCCTGGTTCAGCATTGCTGTATAAGTCCACAATATGTTAAGTGAGTCCCCTGAGTGGGCATTATAATCTTCAGAAGTGATCGTTTCCAAACTCATTCACGTACAACGCAGCTCTGCTGGTTCAGGCATCTATTTGGCAGTATTACTTTAATTACCAGATAAGCTTCTGGTTGCATTTTGCAATTATGCACAATATGTTATTACACTTTTTTTCCTAGATTTTGTACTAGTTTGCCTTAGTTTAGCCTAAAGTTTGGTATGTGATCAGTTTCTAAGGGATAGGATTCATGACTACTTAGGTAGTGTTGCTGAGCCTAAACATCTAAAGATAAGGAGAGGATAAAGAGAAAAGGGGCTCTCTAAGGCCGTATTATTATAAAATTGATTAAAATCTTTTATTTATATTCAATAAAATAAATGTCCTAGGATACATATAAGGTTTTAGTACTCTGACATTATGAATCTAGATACATTACATGAGGTTGGTTATAATGTACACCAAACCCCAGTGAACTGAGGGTCAATTTAGGTGATTTTCTGGTTAATGGTCTCTCTTGACAGGTTTCGCCCTTGTGGGCTTCCTCAGGGGAGTTGAGACCCTAAAATTTGTGGAGGCACATTGTGATAACATTAAAAGAAGGTAATTTGTAATATTAAAGTATTAGTAGAAGCTAGGAATATGGTTTCAAAGACATAATACCTATGTTATATATCAAGGGACACTGACTGTTCAAGCCTGATTTTCCATCAAGGTAGTCCTGTTAAAAAAAACTGGTGGAATAGACTTGGTGGATTGACTGTTTGGTGAGGATAAGTTATCTAGTATACAAGTGAAGATAAGAAAATTGATACAAAGCTAACACAAAGTCTAGAAGTAATACTAAATAAAATTGATATTGAGTATAGGGAACTTACATTAGAGGTAATGATGTCAGTAAGGTAATTATATTGAGAGGAGTTGATAATGCAAATGTTTAAAATGAGGGGATGGCTGTAGATCAAAGGTGTTGCATTTTTATCAAATATACTTTTCAAATGGCTACAAAAATGACAGGGAAAGAAAAATATTTTGATTTATACCTGTAGAGAGATGTAAAATACTAAACAGATATTTGCTCTCTAAAGAGAGATGATGAATACTGTAAAAAAAAAAAATGGACATAAAGTAAGGTAACTGTCATTATAGACTAATATCCATTAGTATCATCCATTCATAGGGGTAGTTAAATAAGGAGGATTAGGTTAAAATGGGATAGGATGAATAAAAAATTTTTTTAGGTTGGTACTTACTGGGTAATATGTCAAACACCCAGGATAACTTCCAATGTGTTAGAGAGATGAAGTTTTCAAGTGCACAAGGAAAATAGGGTTGGATATTGCCTGCAAGGTGTTAATGACAGATTGGTACTTACTGGCTTCTACTATTCAGAAGGAGTTAGTGAAGAGTCTAAGATTAAATACTCACTTTTTTTGGATAAAAGGAAGAGTGTCCTGTCAGCAGGCAACCAGCACCTGCTTTTAAATGAACTGGCAAAGTGACTGTTGGTCAAATCACGCATGCAAATTATTTCACATATGCAAATTAGTTCAGATCTCACGTGAGAGTGATGGTGATGACATGGAAGGGGGGAAGTGAGTAAAATGAAGTCACTTCCGCCCCTAACCTGACTAGGGTGTGGGATAGAAAAGTTGAAGAGCTGTCAAGTAGGGAATAAGGGGAGGAAAAAGTTTTAAGGAGGAAAAAATATGACTTTTCAACTAGTGTAGACTCCAGTGCACCTCACCCAAATGAGAAGGGAAAACATAGTAGGTCTCCCCAATTGACAAGGAAAAAATTTCTATGACCAAACGAGGGAAGGTAGAGCAGTAGGGCTTGCGTATTGGCACATCTGCACTAATAGCGTCCTTACAGATATGGGACACCTCCCGTCCCACGTAGGGACACAGAGTAAATATCAAGGGAGAACAGGGAGATTGTTACAATAAGTCGTATGTAAAACTTACATATAAGTAATAGAGTAATAGTAATAGAGTAATAGAGTAAAACATGTACATATATCATAACTTACATAAGTGATCAGAGTCAAACCAACGATACAAGGAAGAAAAAGTAAATGTCAGTATCGGTCATTTTATAAGCAGAAAAGCAATGGTATCAAAAAATAATCTTAGTAGAGATGAAACTCTACAATAGAAATGCATGTAAGAGCTTCTGCCTCTAGTGCAGGAGTGACGAGGGTATGATGAGCCCGCCTATTGCTGGGCCAGCTTAAGAACGTTAACTCCGCCTCACTGAGGACGCCTTCACCTGCTCCAAGCAGGAGATTAACTCCTTATTAGCGGGTCTTGGCCATATCAGCGTGAATAGCCAAATGGGGGGGTTTGGGGGCAGAGAACAAATGCGGACAAGGTGTCCAAGATGGCTCTGCCCCCAGCTAGCACCCTGCGGGTGCCCCGGTCAGGAGTCCTGTAGCAGGGTATATCTAAAACCTAAAAGGGAGATCCATGGATTTGTGAATGTAATGATTTACTAATAATACTTTGCTGAATACAAAGGGCATTTTTACTAATCATACATAATCCTCAAGTTTTATGCTCTAAGTTTTAAAGTTTGATTAGTATTAATATGAGCTAAGTAATAACAAAGAATTATATAATAGTTATATATAAATTGGGTTATTTATGGGTTTTTTTTAAAAATTGTATAATTTAATACGGTCATATACAAAATAGGTTTACATGGTCATTGCTAATTCTTGCTTTTATACTTTTTGAATGTAGACCTTCAGGTGGATTCTTGAACCAACATGGCTATATAAGCACAAAATAGGTTATGCAGGTCCTTTTAATAGGCACTATAGCATCCATGAGTGATCGGTTGCAAATACATTCTGGCTTGGTGCAGGTCTGCTGGTTTAGGCATCTATACAGAAGCGTCACTTAAACTTTAAGATAATTTCGTGGTTGTCGTTTTAAATTTTGCAAAATATGTTGTTGCACTATTTTCCTAGATTTTTTTTACTAGTAACAGGTTTTTCCCCGGGCAGGAATGCATACCCGCATAGATAAACCACCTAACTAGGCGGCTTTTCAAGGATTTTACCTTCCACTTGGGTCTGCTTATCGACAGTTGGGACAGTAGCCCATCCCAATTGTTGAGAGCTTTGTCGTTGTGTGTGAACTCTTCCCATTCCCAACCCTCCATAATACTTTCCTCCCCACACCCTAACTTCCACCAACTCCCAATTCTACAAAATTAGGGAAATCCTTACTCTAAATTGGTACACACTTCCAAACTCAAAAAAAAAAAAAAAGGTACTATACCTCTTGGTTATATAGAACTAATCCTGAAGCTAAGTCAAAAAGCATAGCCTTCCATAAATCCCGTTTAGCTCAGGTTCTTGACACCATGTTAGACCCACAAGGCAGATATGTGTTTGTGAAACTTACCGCCTAGGGATGAACTTATAGAGTGGACTCTCTTTATACGCCTAATCAACAGCCTACAATTGCCACCATAAAGTACCTAGAAATATTGAAAGGATTCACAGAGGGTATCCTCATAGTGGGTGGAGACCTTAGCTTTGCTCTTGACCCTAGGGTTTATACCTCTTCTGGGAAAACTTCTGTTTCACACTCCAAACTTAATGCATTTGAACAAAACGGATTGGCACTTGGTGAACTTTAAATCCCATGACTGAAGATTACACCTTCTATTCTAATCCACATTATGTATACTCGTGTCTAGATTACACCTTTCTCAGCCATAGAGCTTTGGATTGGCATCCTACAGCGTCTGTTGACGGTTGTCCCTGGTCTGATCATTCCTCTCAATACCGTTACATATATCGAACCTGGGCAGAAAGGAATAGACCTGGAAATTTAATGACTCTCTGTTCAAAGACCCAGTTTGTGCCAATGCCGTAAAAAATACAATCACTAATTATTTTGGTGATCACGCCTCTGATCCTACATCTCTTCCCATACAATGGGAAGCCTTAAAGCTGTTGTCAGAGGTGTACTAATTAACTAAACAGCGTATACACCTCAAAAAGATCAGATCTTAGGATTTAGCATATACCTCAAATAGAATCAGCTCATTGGAGACATTGCATAAGCAAAATGCGGCCCTAGATGTTTTTTTGGAACAGACAGCTGCAAGGAAATATCTTCTCCAACTATATGATCTGGCGCAGTGGTCACCAACCTTTTCAGTCCCGCGGACCACTAAAATTACCAGCTCCTGACTGTGCATGTGCGGGTGTCAATCAAAGGGGGAGAAACCTCCCCGTAGTGACATCATCATGACATAACCCCACCCACTCTCCCATGGCAGATCTGAGCCTGCGATGGGAGAGCGAGTGGGTTGTGTCAAGGGACACAGCCCGCCCACTTCCCTGAGCCTGGGAATTGTACGGGGGACATGGGCCACCAGAGGGGTCCTTCTCCTGACCCTGCTCGGGGGGGGGGGCACCGGCCAGAGCTGCAGACCACCAAAATTTTCTCGTGGACAATCGGTTGGCGACCGCTGATCTGACTCACCAAAAATATAGGGAAAGGTCCCCCAAGCTGGTATATCAGTATGGGGACAAATGTGGC
Organism: Pyxicephalus adspersus; assembly: GCF_032062135.1. NCBI lineage: Eukaryota > Metazoa > Chordata > Amphibia > Anura > Pyxicephalidae > Pyxicephalus > Pyxicephalus adspersus. The sequence continues at coordinate 62,758,123 of NC_092860.1, forward strand.
AAATTTCTTGCTGGAGGTTTATATCCTAGCGCACTAACCACATATATTTCGTCCATCTGTACCCCCTAGGGTACGGCTACTTCTTTTCCCCAGGACATTTTACAAGTGTTCCAGAACTATTACTCTGATCTATATAACCTTGATTCATCTCCCACATCCTCGCGGTCTTTGCAGGAGTACAAAAATTCTACTGCTTTACCAAGGCTAGACCATGATATTGCTTCCTACCTAGAAACACCCTTCACTGTAGAGGAGGTGTCGATGGCCATCAAAACCACCCCAACAGGTAAAAGACCCGGTCCGGACGGCTTCACCCTGAAATTTTAATAATTACATTACCTTAATTTGACTCCATTTCCAACCAGGGTTTTCTTCTCAATATCAGCAGATATTTCTTTCTGCCACACAGCTTAGAAGCGCATATAACGGTCTTACCTAAACCAGGCAAGGACCATTGGGTATGTTCCAAATATAGGCCTATCCCACTGATTAATGTAGATGCTCAGGTATTTTCCAAATTAATAGCATCAGGCTTTCCCAGCATATGCCATTCCTGATACATTCTGATTAAGTAGGTTTTATCTCCGGGAGAGAGGCTAGGGATATTATATATCAAAACAATCTTACTAACGCAAGCGGCCAAAGCTCTAAAGGTTCCCATGTGTCTTCTCTCAATTGACACGGAGAAGGCATTTGACAGGGTAAACTGGGAATTTATGTACGCATCACTAAAACAAATTGGCTTTGGCCCTACTAAGATATCCCGCATCGCAGCCCTGTACTCGCCCTCGTGCCCAGGTGCGCGTTAATGGCTCCCTCTCAGTTTCGTTTTCAATCAAAAATGGTACCAGGCAAGGTTGCCCTTTGTCCCCCTTACTATATGCCTTAGTTATGGAACATTCAGCAGTTGCACTACGTACAAACTCTTATGTTAAAGGCATACATATAGGAGGGACGGAATACAAAACCATGTTTTATGATGATGTCTTAAAATACATAACATCACCTCACACTTCAATCCCCTCTATTTTGAAGGAGTTTAGTGGGTTTGGCACAGTAAGCAATTTTAAAGTCAAGCACAATAAATCAGATTTGCTCAATGTCACACTTCCTCAGACTCCTTAGTAAAACTCTGTCAGACCTCCACAAATATGATTCCTTACCTTTGTCCTAGTTTGCCAGAATCAATACAATAAAATGTAAATCTTGCCCCGCATGCTATATATTTTCAAAAAAGTACCGATACACCTCCCAGCTTCATACCTATGAAAACTTCAGCAAATCTTCACATCATTTATATGTTAAAGTAAACAGCCACGCATAGCCCTCCTAAACCTAAAACCATGGTTTGAGCAGGTGTATATGACATATTCTCATATTACAGGGCAGCTATACTAATAGGAATAGTGGGGACTTCTGGAGGTGGAGCCAGAGCTGCTGGCCATGTTTGCAATGCAAAAACCCAGTTTTTAATGGGTGGGATACTGACCTCCTCCTTGCTCTTCTGGTGTTCTCTGCGGGCGGACGGCCCGTTGTTGGGGAGGCGACACGTCCCTCTTTAATCCCGGAGTCTGTGCTCTCCCTCTCGGCTTTGATCTGTGGCACCCATCTTGGTCGTGTGGCCGGATAACAGTACATTTTCTTTTCTTCTTCTCTGCAGCATTTAGAGGACCCTGTAATTCAGGAACACTGGATCCAGGGACATCAGCATTTTTTGACAGCACGGTAGGTGCTAATCTTCCAGCTCCCCCCTATATGACTTTCCTTCCCTGCCCTATTTGATAGCAGCTGGGGATAAAAAGTGTACTGGGAACTGAGCTGTGTGTTGTTAAAAACCTCTAGGCATCCCTTCCATCACCTTCTAAAGCATTAATTACATTGGGACATGTGGAACCAAGTGTGTGGTTGGCGGTGCCTGCTCTGTCTATATATTTACTACCCAATTACTCAGGACTGGGACTCTAGTTTGCTGTAGCTTTACAAATCAGTAATTTCCATTTATACATTTCACCTTTCTTCCTCCCAGCAACTCAACTGACATACTGCCCTGTATGGCAACGTCCTTAGGATATGTATAAATACATCTCACGTACCACTCCGGCGAGAATGGGAAAACAGCAAAAGTCCTGCACAGTTCCTAGTCTCCTACCCTACTTTGAGAAAAAGTTTTCTGTGGTTGAAATGGCTCTCCAACAAATTGCCTTCTAACACTACTAAAATTGCTGGGTTGGATTAGCGTATTAGTGACCCAGAGGACCAGGCTATAGAACATCTGACAAGTATTGCTTCTCAACAACTTCCTCTTGCCTCGCTGTCTGACAAGTGCGAGGACCTGGAGAATAAGCACCGCCGAGCCAACCTTCGCTTGATTAGCATTCCAGAATCCTATAAATCGTCTGATCTGGCACGTTTTAATACAGTGGATATCCCTCTATATGGGCCCTAAATATGGATCCTCTTCCTCCACGTGCCATTGAGCGTGTTCACCGCTTTGATCCAGACCATCGTACTCAAACTCCAGACCTCGTGTGGTTATTGCCAGATTTTTCCATGCAGTAGGTACAGAACTTATCTTTTCAGCTTCCCGTCGCTTAGGATCCCTTGTGGTTCAAGGACATAAGATCTTGACTACGTAGAGCCTTCTCTGCAACCTGCAAAATTCTCATTGAGCGTAATATCTGTTTTGCATTACTTTATCCAGCAAATTTCCAGGTTTTTTGATGATCCCTCTTTCGCCCTACTTCGCCTTCAAGAGATTTTTGCACCTGACCTGGCTACCTAAATATAGGTATATTTTGGATATAATTGGGACTATATCCTGGTTAGTGTGCAATGGCTTTCATCAACGTCTCTGATTCTGAATACATAAGATGGGTAACTATGTAATGGTTATGCTGCTATTTTTTGTGGTCAATTTACACCTATGCAATGTTTTTATAATTTTTGTTCTTTGAGCCCTCCTTTTTGTCTTCTTTTATTGGATTTTCAAAACTGTATGTTGGATATTTTTCACACCTCCACTCACTATTTACCCCTTAATGGTATATCAGGTTCCCTTCCTCTTCTATCCCTAATAAATTATCTGAGCTGCCATAGTTTCCATTTTTATTTTCCCCTTGGAGATCATTGCAATTATATATTTTGTATTTTTTTATATTCCCATGTACAATTTACCTCTTAATGGTAAATCAAATCATCATTTTTTTTCACCTTAATAAGTCACATGATCAAGTAAAGTCGCAAGTTTTTTTTTCTGATTATGGGAAAGTACACTTCCCTCTGCTCCTATTTAAGAGTGGACATTTTTCTTTTAAAACATGGATTGAGTTTAACTAATCACTTTTTTTCTAAGTTAGATATTTTTTACACTTTCACACATTAGTTATTCCCCAATGGTAAATCACGTACCTTTCCTATTTATTCCCAGTAAATTATCTGAACTACCATAGCGCCCTTTTTTCTTTTGGGGATCACTTATAGTATGTATTACAAGTCTTCCTCCATTATGGGAAGGTATATTCCCTTTCGCTTTTATTTTGGAGTGAAAAAAAAATTTAAATTTCTTTACCTCATTTGGCATTATGTAATGTACCGTGTTATGTAATGTACCGCAACAATTGTCCCTATGTACCACTAATGAAGTTACATGTTGGTTGGCTTATCTCTTTGCTTCCACCTTTAGTGGGTTTTTATGGTGTTGCAAAATTGATATGATATATGTTTATTGTTTTTTTCTGGCCAAAGTATCGCTTTGGCCGATTGTGTGCCATTAGATTAAGGAATGAGCCTCCCCTTTTTGATTTTGTTAAGGGCCTTGGCAGCCTGGGACAGCCAAGTCAACACTTTTATGCCTTATGCCTATTGACCTCATTTTTTATGTTTTCAATTAGATAATGATGACTACTTTGCCCAACTACTTTCCTCCTTACAGAACAGCAACTGGGTTTTGTTCGCAATAGGCAAATTTCTAATGGAATTAGAACAGCTATTGCAGCTACTACACTTCCTTATAATAGGAATCATGTTTTAATAAGCCTTGATGCAGAAAAAGCTTTTGACAAGGTAAAATGGCCATATTTATTTGCCCTATTGGTGCACAGGGAATTCGGACCTAATTTTATCAATTATGTCCATTTTTTATATACAAATCCTACAACTTCCCTGATAGTAAATAACCAGTTGTCCCAACCCCTATGCATGCAAGGAGAAACCCATCAAGGCTGTCCCTTGTCCCCACTCCTCTTTAATATTGCCTCTGACCCTCTCATATGTCTTTCTATATCCAGTCCACAATTTGAATGATTCAAATAAACTCACAGCTTTTACTGATGATGTTCTCCTTTTTATTTCAAATCCAATTTCCTCTCTACCCTTTAAAGTGAACCTTTTGTCCCACTTTGGTCCTTTGTCGGCATTTTCAGTTAACTTCGATAAATCCATGGCATTATATTTGTACCCTAAACATAAAGCAACCTGGTATAAGCGGTTTCCATTCCATTGTGCTAAGACGAAGTTTAGATACTTGGGGGTTAAGATTCCCAAAAACCCTGCTCTTCTTTATGACCTCAGTTTTTCACCTGCCTTAACCACTATACAGGCCTCTTGCAAATCATGGTCATCTCTTCCTCTTTCTTTTATAGGCCGTGTAGCTTTGATCAAAATGGTGACATTTCCTAAATTATTATTTCTGCTACAGGCTCTTCCAATCTTTCTTACATTTAAACAAACTCGGTATAATAATGGATTATTCCGGCAGTTCATTTGGGGTAGTAGGCACTCTAAAATTGGCTGTGCCATTTTACACCAGTCTACATCAAATGGGGCTTTAATTTGCCTAACATTGAGTTATACAATGAGGCATCTTTGTTACGTATCCTCAAAGACTAGCTTTATGGTACATCTGTTTTTATACTAATTTTTCCATAGATTTTTGCCCTGAGTTTCCCTCTACATCCTATTGTTTTGGTGCACCTTCATAGGGAGGTTATACTGGACCACATTGAATGTAACCCACTACTGCTTTCACAATGGCCCCTTTGGCATACTCTTTTTCTCCCCTTGATTTGGAATCCTGATTTTACTCCCGGATTCACTTCTCTGGTGTTCCAGGAATGGGCTGCAGCAGGCGTATTTTCAGTAAGATCCTTTTTAAACTTTATTACCTTCGTGAATTGCAATTGGAATTTCCTAGAACTAGGTGTAACTTGTTTGCTCTCTTCCAGTCACGTGATTATAGTTCCTTGGTTGCTCACTCTCTCTCGGCTACAGATTGGCATAACCCTTTGGATACAAAGCTTTTTTTCTGCCGAGTCCACCACTAAAACTATACCTAAATTCTATAAAATCCTTGCAGAAATTGTTGATTATGATAATTTAACAAAGGGTCCAGTGGGTTGGTGGCAACATTTCTCAGATTTGGACTCATTGGTTTTATTACAAGTGCTGCGATGGTCCTGGAAAGCAGTGCCTTCAGTTCAATATTGTGAAATGTTTTTTAAAATATTTCATAGAGCATATATCTCCCCCATCCCGAGTAAAACAGTTGCCTTAAATGTGGTGCACCCCAAGCTGATCTTTTTCATAACTTGCTCTTTAACTAAACACTTTGCAGACAGGTTGCTCGATTTATCCAAAGACACCTGGGCAATATTTGGTATGGTAGGTGGAGTCGGTATTTGCTATTCCCGTGGTGCAAAACGTCTTTTCCTTTTATTATCTGGTTACATGTTGGTAGAAAATGTATTCTCCACTGTTGGATTTCCACGGATTCCCCCTCGCTCCAGCTGTTTCTCACAAAGCGTCAGGATTTTTTTAAAATAGAATGGGCTGAAGCCTTCTACTCCAAAGAATCCAAAACTCCAAAGTTTTTTTAAACTTGAGTTTCATTGAAACATTAAATGTTACTACTGAAGTCCATCTTCTTAAATGTTTTAACCAAACTACTTGGTATCTTACTAGAACCTTGGAGGGTGATCCTCCTATTCAATTTTCAGTTTAATATGCATCCCTCTCTATAATTCTCCCAGGACCCTACCTGTCCGCTTCTATCCAGGCAAATACTGAGGGCTGTATTGATTTAGATGTTCAGTATGGTATTTACAACTGATGTTCATCCCTTTTTGTATTACTTTTTGTGTTACTAGGGACACATTGACCTACATAATATTAATTACTGCTACTTTTGAAAAATTGTGGTACATCAAAAAATATGTTGTTTTTTTTGTTAACCTTTTGTCAAATGTTAATTGTGTTATGATTTTGTATGGTTTGCACTTAATATGCCCAATTCAGGAAAAATTGGGTTGAGAATGCTTTATCTTCCCTAAACTTAAGATCCTTGCCATGGATAAACAATGTACTGGTAAACCCTGAACATTCCTTTCCTAAGCTGACTTTAGGTCTCTTACATATTTGGGATAATCTCTTACGTATGGGGAAAATTTCCTCCAAGATAGGTCCTTTGACCCCCTTATTTGACGGTCCGGCCTTTCCCCCAGCACTGAATTCAGGATGGTTCCTAATCTGGAATTCGGATGAGCAAAGACATCTGCGGGACATTTTATCCAATGGGCAACTTCCATCTCTTTCCTCCTTGAGTATCAGAGCTTGTGGCAATTTGGCTCCTTGGTTTCAATACCGACAGCTTTCCTCTTTTATATCCACGTTACAGAAATACTCACATTTTTCACAGAAGCTTGACCGACATAGAGACGATATAAAGGTCCCCTGACCGCCCGTCACATACTATTTCCTTAATATATGCTATCCTTTTGTGGTCTAACTCATTGGTATATCAAATGTAGGTAAGAGGAATAGGGAGGGGAAAAAAGGGAGGCACTGAATTTAGCTGATAAATATATTCATTTTATTTTATGATTTCCTACATATATCAATATATATTATCCTATCAATTTGTATAAAATCACAATGTGTATAATAATCTAAATTAACCAAATGCAGTGAACTCAGAAATTCTTTTCTTATACACAGTTTCATTGGGAATATTTCAGGTTACACAAAAAGTCTTATGCTCAAGGCGTTATTGCTTACATTGGCTTCATCAGGGGTATATGAACATATTAGACCCACATTTTGGCACTACCTCAGGTTTACCTGTAGAAAACCCCTGAAATCCGACTGGCTATTCTCTCTCTTTGGTTACCTAGATATTGGGAATAAGATTTTGGACACTAATATTTCTAATTCGGAATGGTAACAGGTCTTTATATTGACACATAAATTTGCATTACCAGGTAAAGCGCAGTAGTAACATGAGAATTATCGGAATTCCTGAGTTATATAAGGCAACAGATGTCCATAAAATCTGCTCAAATACACTTCCTAAAGCTCGGGGGTTGAAACACCCTATGAAAATAGAAAGGGCACATAGGCTAGGCCCTCTTCAGTGGAATAAAGCACTACCTCGGCCAATCATAGTCAAATATCATAAGTTCAATGATAAGCTCCAAATTTTAAGGGCATATCGGGGATTTGACTACTTCAGTATTGAGGATCACAGAGTCATGTTATTCTCTGATTACTCAGTTGAAACTACCAAAAAACACTGCAAACAACTCATAGACAAAAATTTACAGTTTGCACTCATGTATCCAGAGGTGCTTAAAATCTTTATTCCGGATCAGGAAGCTAAGATATTTACAGATCCCTTGGCGGCTGCAGAAATGGTGAAAGCTTTGCCCCATTCCACACCCTCCTCCACCCCGGTTGCTACACCACCGAGGCAGCAAGATGACCAGCCACAGAGATCCAGGTCCCCACAATCCTAAACGCTTACTCCCTTGGCCGTATTGACCAGCTGGGCCTTTCTACATACCCCTACCAAGGAGCCCCTATTTCATTTGTTCAATATCTGTTGTCCACTAGATGGAGCTGGTGGTCTGTTTTTTTTTTTGTTTTTTTTTTCTTGCTTACACTGCAAACGTGTGATTATATCCTCTTTGATGCAATGCATGGAGCAGGCAGAAACAGAAGACTGAAAGTTCATTTGTGCCTGATGCTGTTTCCTGCCATTTCTGCTGTTATTGTACCCCACATTGGGAAAAAACGAAGTCGCTTAAGAGTATTATGTTAAGGGACAACTATGTTGTTAGCGGTTTGTTTTGCTCATGGGTATGCTGCTGTCATTGTTCTGGTTATGCATCTACAGACTTCTTCAAATATGGAAAGAATCATCTTCTCTGTGCTGCCGCTCCGTTGGGACGACGACGCAGGACTGCTCACATCTTTATTTCCAGCAATTATAGCTCTTTTCCCCCATAAACCCCTGTGATAAAAATCGTATACTGGAATGGAAAGGGATTGAGATCCCCCACCAAGCGCACTACTGTTCTACGCCACTTAAACAAATTACAAACGAATGTAGCTATCCTTCAGGAGACCCACCTCTCAGCTTCCCATTTTCATTTGATGGCTAAAGATTGGGTGGGAGAGGTGTGGGGGGCTTCAGCCTCAGGCCAAAAAGCTGGAGTACTCATTCTTTTACACAACAAGCTTTAACACTCCACAATCTCAAAGTCCTGTGATGTTTCTGAGGGAAGATGGGCATCCATGACGGTCCAATTCCAAACCAACTCCTTAACCTTCCTAGCGGTTTATGGTCCCTAACTCGTACAATCAGATGTTTTTTAATAGTCTGCTCACCACAGTGCAATCCCTTCCCAAAGTGCCTTTAATCGTGGCTGGTGACTTTAATGCTGTACCCAGTTCTGTGGAAGATAGGATCCCACCACCACTTAAGTAGGGCCATACGTCCTCCAATGATAAAGTGTTTCTCTCTTTCTTTACAGGGACTGGACTGATTCCTGGAGGCATCTCCACCCCTTGGAGAAGGACTTTACACATGTATCTCAGGTTCATTCAACCATGTCTAGATTGGATACTATATTACTTTCTGATAACCTCCTGTTTAAAATTGATTCTGCTATTATCCATCCCCTTGTGATCTCATGCCCCAGTTTCTGTGACTTTGACAAACAGTTTCCTTTGTAAAACCGAATTTATATGGCGATTTCCTGCCTATCTGGCCAATGATTAAAAACTTCACTATCAGTTACAGTACTGGTGGCGTGATTTTGACTATCACAATGCGATACATAAAAACAATCCCCACCTGTATTGGGAGACGGCCAAGGTGGTCATTCGTGGTAAAATAATGGCATATGTTTCCTCAACTATAAAAAAAAACCCTATGCAAATATTGTACCGCTTGTCATACCGCCAGGCAGGCATACTTGGTGTATAAGTCTTCGCTGTCCTTATCTGCTAAAGAATCTTGAATGCAAGCGAAAAAATCCTGTGATTTTTGGATTGGCCAGTACAACGCCACTATTCGCTCTTACCGTGAGGTGGAGTTTTTTAGATACAGTAATAAATCTGGGAAGTTGCTGGCCAATCTTGCAAAACGTTTTAGAGCCCCCTACCCCCCGCATTACAGCTTTAAGGGACAAGCACCGGGTTGTTCAAGAATCGCCCAAGGATATAGCTACTATTTTTGCTTCTTATTATAACGATTTATACACCTCTCAAAACACAAATTTTACTAAGGGAAAGACTTTTTTGGACCGTTTAGGTCTTCCATAGTTAACTGAGGAGGAACTAAACTATTTAAATGGGTCCATAATGGAAGAAGAAGTGCTCAGAGCTATCAAGAATTCCGGTAATTATAAGGCACCTGGCCCAGATGGTTTTCCATCTGAGTTTTACAAAATTTTAATCAATGAGGTTACACCGTCATTGTTATCACTGTACAACTCCATGTACTCTCACGCCTCTTACCTAGAATCTGGACGGCTGACGTTTATTAAAGTTCTTCCGAAACAGTATAAGGATCCATTGGATCCTAGCTCGTACTGTCCTATATCCTTGTTGAATAAGGATGTTAAACTATTCTCCAAGATTCTAGCGGACTGCTTGGTGGGCATCCTCCCTCAATTGGTCAGTCCTGCACAAACGGGTTTTATTTTGGGCAAATCCACTACCTATATTATTCGAAAGGTACTTATGATTCTGGAACATGCTAGGTTGGATAGATCTTCTCAGGTATTGTCGGCTCTTTTTGCCTTAGATGCTGAGAAAGCGTTTGATAGTGTGGAATGGCGTGGGTTGCACATGGTGTTGGAGAAATTTGGATTCAACGGCCATATTGCAAACTCCTTCAAATCAATGTATACAAGTCCGAGAGCCCAGGTACATGTGGCAAGAGTTTCCTCACCAGTGTTTTCGCTGGGCAGGGGGACCAGACAGGGTTGCCCAGTGTTCTCCCCAGAAATTTTTTTCAGCCGGGTGGTAGGAAGCTGTAGCCGGGTGGTAAAAATAACTAGTATCTATGAGGGTCCCCTGTACACCCTGAAAATTACAGGTCATTGTGACATACAGTTCAGGAGATATGGAGGTTTGTACACAGAGCTGTGAGGATGAATGACATGCAGACTTTATACACACTGGATACATTTCACAGGCAGTAATCCGAGCTCGTGCTATGTGTCTCCTTCACATGAAGGCTGAACTGTGTGCTCATCTCTCATCGGCAGCAGCAATCCTCTGAATGGATGACACAGAGCACAAAGCAGCCTCACTGAGATCGGTGCATCCGAGGATGAGAGCTGCCGAGAGCTGGGCGGGGTATTTAAATCAGCCGGGCGGAGCAACCGGCTAAAAACCTCTGGGGAGAACTATGGTTGCCCGTTGTCTCCTCTCCTCTTCAACCTAGCTATTGAACCTCTAGCAAGATCTTTTCGAGATCTAAAAATATATGAGGGAGTGGAGATAGGGGGTAAACATATTAGTTTGGCGATGTTTGCAGATGACATAATGCTCTTTCTTCAGGACCCGGTCAGAGATCTACATAAAATCATCCAACATATACAATTTTTGAGTGCCTTCTCAGGATTTAAAATTACCTATACGAAAAGTGAACTGTTGGGCCTTTCCCCAACCCCATCTAGGGAATTATTGGTCTGTGCAGAGTCTTTGGGTCCTAAGCTACCGAAATCATACCTCATTTACTCGGGAATTAAAATATCATGCTCTGCTCCAGATATGTACAATTTAAATTCTTCCCCACTTATCACTAAAATTCTGGATGAGTTGAAGCAGTGGAAAACTCTACCTCTATCATTGATGGGACGCTGTCATCCTATTAGGATGATCAGCTTTTCAAGACTACTGTATCCTATGCATCCTATGCAGACATTGCCTTTTCTATTATGTCATGTTCAGAAACTCCACTCGGCTTTCACCTCGTTTATTTGCCAAGGTAAACCCCCTACCCCCCTTTCCCTTGTTCCCCGTGAATTTAAAAGTAATCTCTTGCTGTGTGACACCCTGGTGGCCTGGCAGGAAATAAAAAAGTTATTTAGGTGCCATATAGGGCCCACTACTGCTACCCCCCTGCGCTCTACACCTTACTTTTCTCAGGGCCTTGCTTACAAGGCATTTGAAGTATGGGATGAGAGGGGTCTTAGATGTCTGGGACAAATGTTAGATGATTCTCATAAACTTCTTCCATTTGATACGCTTAGACTCAAAAACGCACTGCTAGCACATCATTGTATATACTATTTACAAGTTAAAACCACCTTTTTTGGGTCCACCACCTTTCGCTCCAACCTATCATTGCCACCAGTGGCCGCACTTCTTTTGGGTGAAGCCTCTGCTAAACACTCTATATCTCTGCTTTATCCTCGCTTAATGGAAAGTACTGTGCCCACCCTTATTTTACTATCCTTTGTATTGAAATGGGCCTTTTTTTTGGAACTTTCCACCACAGATAGCCTGGATCTTTTGGAGACTAGTTGGGAGCGTGTGCGCAAGATAATGGTCAGTGAACAATGGAGAGAAGTTCATTTTAAAATTATCCATAGAGCATATTATGCTTTTGATTTACCTGTCAAACCCAGTGCATTTGCCTCCAGGCTTACTGCATGTCCTAAGTGTGCCTACAATAGAGCACCTATTAGAGCATGCCCTTTAGAACTGCCCTGTTATTTCCCAATTCTGGTAAAAAGTCTTTGACTTTATGCAAATAGTCACAGGGCAGGCTAGACAAATACATCCACATTTGGCCCTCTTCCACGATGTTTCCACAATGACACCGCCAATATGACACAAACACAATCTTCAATTTCTAAATTTGAGCATCTCTGTCTTTTAGCAGCTAAGAAATGTATACTGAAAAAATGGATAGAACCCCTTCCCCCCACCACCTCGCAATTTCTACAATAAATCCAAGCAATAATGATTATAGATAAAACCAAAGCTACTTAGCATAGTGATACTCATCCACAAACGTTCTTTGACACTTGGATAAACTATTTACGACACACTTTATCACCCACCCAACTTAACGATATTATTGAGCTCCTTCCACATACTATCTGGTATGATACCAGGAACCTTCACCCATCTTAATACTTACTTGACTATGGGTGATTCATTAGGTATTGGTGAGATATGATTAAATGAAGATTTGTAGATGCTGTATATATGTTCTATTTGGAAATCTGTGGCTATTTTGTGAGGGTGCATTGAAATATTAAAATAAGGTGTCCGATTGCTCCTGGGACCTCTGGAGCAGCAGAGTTCAGCATCTGATTCTTGGCAATACCCATTTGCTATGTTTTGTTATTGGTTAGGTACTGTTAATTTTGTTGATTTGACTTTTTTGTATAGAAAATTGGAAAATGGTGTAAGGGCAGGAGAAATACCTGTTTGATACAATGCTGTCTATAGTCTATGATTATTTGTATTTTTCTTTCTGCCAATAAAGAAATATTAAAAAAAAAAAAAAAAAAAGACGTAAGTATAGAAGAAAGTCTAATGGCCTACAAGGGGAGGCTCAGCTTGGTGCAATACATTGCATCAAAGAAAACAGGGTTTGGTGTAAAATCGTTAATGCTGTATGAATCAGCAACAGGCTTTATTTGGAACTCTGTGATTTACACTGGGAAAAGCACAAAAATTAGCCCCAGATTCAGAAGCTATGGAGTAGCAACATCATCTGTCCTGTCACTTATTGAGCCACTGCTCAATCAAGGCTATTGTGTCACTACAGACAATTGTTTCAGCTCCCTTAAATTAGTTTAGTTTCTCAACCAGCATAAAATGGATACTTATGAAACTGTTAGGGCTAAACAGCGCGAAATGCCATCCATGTTCACCAAAAAGAAGCTCAAGACTGGGGAGATAGTTGCCTGCCAGAAAGGCAAAATGATGGCACTGCGATGGCGTGACAAGAGGAATGTCTGCGATGGTGTTACGAGGAATGTCTGCCTTTTGAGCACAGTGCATAACACCGCCACTGTTATGATGCAAATAAGAGGTGGGAAAGAGATTCTGAAACCTCAAGTCATCATAGAATATATTAGCACCATGGGAGGTGTTGACAGAGCCGACCAGGCGATGACTTTCTATCCGGATTGTGACGGTCTCTGTGCTGTCCCTTGTTTTAGGATATACCACCCTGGATGTTTATTAGTTTATTAGATAAATATGGTCTGGTCTGCTACTGTATAGGTATAATACAGGTTTCATTATTTTTGATTTAATTACTCTGCGCCCCGTGCACGTCTCCACCCACTGGGCTGCTGACACAGAAGGTCCACCACTCTGCCCTGTGGAGCTATGACACAATCAATCCGACAGACCCTCTTGCTCACTGAACCTTTGCCGCCATTTCCACCACTACTTGGAAAGGAGCTATACCGAAGGCAGGACCCCAACCACCAACCTTTAAACTGAAATAAAAGCGCAGGAGGAGGGACGTTTTTATATTCCCCTTGCTGGACTACCTATACCTAGGGTAACATATCCTAGATAAGAACCATACAGACAGGTATTTTTATAATTAAAAAAACCCTGGTACAATTTGCTCCAACAGGCAAAAAAATCCTTCCCGATCCCATGAGGCAATAGGATGTTCCCTGGATCAACGGTCTCTGTTGTCTTTACTTTAAAACTTTAATACCCGGGCAAATTATGTGACATCCATCTTTTTCATAAAGCAATCTATAGTACATGCTAAAACGACTTCCTGAGGGAGCCTATTTCACATTTTTACAGGCCTTACTGTGAAGAATCCCTTTCTTATCTAGAGATTAAATTTCTTTTCCTCCAGATGCAGAGTGCCACCTTGTCCTTTATAATGTCCTTTATAACCTTAAAGTGAATGATTGGGATTGGCTGGATTAAGGCATGCAGTCTAAAAATGAAACACATGGTTTTCAAGATAAAACATTGAACAGTGATCTGCGTCACTCTAACTTCAAAGCCATAGCTAGTAAAAGCAGTCAGAACCAGTGGGATGATGCTGCCTCATGCCACTGAGCAGGAGGTGAGTATGTCCAAACTTTGTATCCTCCATATCTCTGTGCGACAACCTGTTGTGTGCAATTTGCAAACCCCTCTCTCAGCGAACACATCTGACTTGCAACGACAGGATCCTTCTGCCGCAATCCCATTAGTGCCTATTTTGCGGAACGAGCGATGCCACCAGAAGCTGTGTGGACAGTCCAAAATGGGCCCAGGTGAGCATTACATTTTTTTTTTTTGTGCATAAGGAACTAATAATACTAGTGTTAGTATTACAGCGAAAGTTAATGTAAGGGTTACAGAGATTATTAATATTAGGGTTACTGCAAGGTAACCACTCCTGGACAACCCTATGTGAGCCTGAGAGCAGTTTTGGTGCAGTTTATTGTATTTTAAAAGGAATGTGGTTCATCTCCAGTTCTTTTGCAACAACCACAACTGCAAAGCAACCATGTTCAATTGTAGCTCAATGTGGTTGTAACTCATTGCCACTCAAGTCCACGGAAACATCTGGCCACTCAAAGATGGCCAACTTAACTACAACTTTATATCACAACCACACTGAAAACCACTGCGACACAAACAGTGCACAAAAAAATTCCTAACTGCTCCTGTATTGTTGAATGGGAGCATGGCTCAAAATGCAGTAAAGAGGCCTCGGTGTTTATTTTACATTGTTTTATATGGTTAGCCTTCAACAGGGATATGATAACACTACAATGTGATTTGACTTTGAGTTACAAGGAATGCTAGTGTTAGGGATAAAGGTAAAGTTAGACCCCTTTCAGACTTCCAAGCATGTAGTAAACTGCTGCTAGGGGTCCAGGAACAGCAAACCACACCACATATCAATGCATTTGCACAAGCTGCCCTGGCATTTGTCAGAAGCAACATGTCACTTCCAGAAACTGTGCCCACTGCAACTCAAAATGTGTGCAAATGCATGCACAAAGTGGTTCCCAACTGTTCCTATACAAATAAATTGGAGCAGCTGGCAGCAAAGTTGAGCATGCAGTATAGCGTTGCTCTCTATAGCTTCAGAGAGGTTCATGAATAGAGTTACAGGGAAATTTAGTGTAAGGCAATTGGAACAGTTTAACTTTAATGGTGGTTTTATCATTACCAGATACTCAACTTCACGCATGACAACTCTTTTGCCCAGGAATTAAAGGCTCAGTCACCCAGCACTGTCAAAGATAGTTTTGGACAAAATAGGGCCTACCATGTGGCGGTGGACTTTCAGTAACCAGCAATGTTATGTAAAGGGCACAGAGGAGGCCGTCAGTTGGCCCTTTCAAGCTTCTCAAGCAGGAAAAAATAGCACAAAAACTGCATTAAAAAAATATTTATCCTTGCACTCAGCTGCTGCCTATGTAGGGTCTATAGTTGAAGTACTCCACTGCTCCTGCAAAGTCCCAAAAGCTGGAGGAAGTCAGAGGGAGAGAGCAGCAGCACCAGCATGGGACACAGATTAATTTGCGAAAAGACGGGTCTGTACTGTGGCTTGTCACTGAGAGTCTGTACTGAAACCTGTCAGAGAGGCTCTATATTGGGGGAGGGGTGTCTGTACTGAGCCCTGTCACTGGGAGCTAGGTGCTGCAAGTGTTGGGGTTGGGTTAAACAGCAAGGGAGTCAAGGTGTAAGTGGAGGGTCTGGCTATCTAGCAAGTCTGACCCTCCACATACACATGGCTTTCTGGCTGGCTGCCCAGGTGCAAATGTTAGATCCAGGCTAACCAGCAAGGGAACAATGTACAAATGGAGCCTTCCTTGCTGACTAGTTCCTTGCTGACCTTCCTTCCAGAGAGTTAGTCTGGACCCAACACTTGCACCTTGCCACACACTGTACTTGCACCTTACTCCGATTCTGGCTAGCCCCAAACCATCACTTCAACCTGTTACCATTGCTGGCTAGCCAGGTGCCAGTGGAAAGTTTAGGCTAACCAGCAGGAAAGCCAGGTACAAGTACCTGGCTTTGTTTTGGCTAGAGCTTGGCCCTACAGTTCCACCAGGGTCCCTTGTTGGTTTGCCCAGATCCTGCACTTACACCTGTCTCTCTTGCTGGCTAACCAGGTGCAGGTGGAGGGTATGATCAATACTAACAAACGACCAAGGTGCAAGGTCAGGCCAACCTATTCAGCAATGACACCAGATGCAAGTGAAGGATCTAGGTAGCCAGCAAACCTAACCCTCCACATGCATCCGATTCCATTTCTAGCTTATCTGGCCCACATCTTCACCTGGCCTATTTTCTGTTTAGCCCAAACCCAGCACTTTGCAGCTGGTTAGCTCAGACCATCCAGTCCAAGGAAGTCCCAGGCTAGCTATCAATGGTACCAGCACAAGTGGAATGCCTGTTTAACCAGCACAGGGTCTGGTGTCAAGAGCCAGTTCTAGATATTTTGCTGACTGAGGCGAAGGCACCTCCCCCCAGTACCAGAATACCCTTTATTTCCCCTAATAGCAGCTCTAAACATATAGAAATCATTGTAAAAATGTAAAGTAGGTAATAGAAATTTTCAGGTCTGAGGGAACCACTGCTTATAATTACTGTATTGCTTTATACACAAAATATATTTTTAAAAATAATACTAAACAGGATTTATATTGTGCCAACATATTACGCAGCTCTGTACATTAAATAGAATAGCAAATGACAGACAGTAAAGAGGAGGCTGCCCTAAAGAGGTAAAAAAAAACATATAAAATGAATGCTCAAAACGCTCACAGAAAGTGCAAACTAGTGTTTTCACTCACTGGTGATCACTGAAAAAATGCTCACTTTTTTATTAATAGTCACTTGCCCGTTTATATTGATGGTCAGTAAAACCTTTCTTACAATAAATAGCCCTTGAAAAGTATTATTGTATTGTATCAATTATGTATTGTTAGATCAGAGGACCATTTAAAATCATAGGTAGGCCATAAGGTACTAGACATCAACCATCTCAACATATAAGGTACAAAGTATCATTAGTTCATGTGAGGCCCATGGTACCCGACACATTTTGCCCGACTGAGGCTTTTTCAGAGCTAGCAGTACATTTGCGTTACATAAGCATGTCCTGGATACAGTCTAAGTATATTATAAACACAATTAGTTGGGTATATACATAAATACCAGTAAAGTACACAAAACATTTAAAATTTTGACATGACCATAAGAAATATTTACATTAATATAATAAATTAAGGTAAGTAATATAATCCACAGTAGTCATAGAAAGGACATGATACATGTCAATACGTAGACAAAAAGCTATAATGTATAGTGATAGTCATAGGCAGAAAAACGGATTATGAATAGGTAAGTAACCTAAGTTATCCATATGAGGTAAGTCTTACAAGTGGTTGATATGACCCTCATACATCACACAGATGCGTGAAGTTGGGGGGGAGACCAAAAGAGGCTGGTGAATACCTGTGTGTGTGTAAACAGGTAAGTGGGTAAGTATGCTCCTTTTTTTCCCCTGCAGTCGTACTTTGTTCCTAAAAAACCCTCTTTCTTTCTTTTTTTCTTCTATTATTATCCAGGGTTTGAAAACACCCTCATTGAAGAGCATCTAATTTAAATATATTAATACTTCCACCACCCCAAAAACAAACACAATTACATTTTTTTTATATTTTCCTTATAATCCTTTTAAAATGCATTTTGTTTTTAAATTTGCTACAGTGATTAAAAAAAACACAAACATGTTGTACTGACATTAGAAAATGCACAGTTCTGTGAAATGCAAAAAGTATTACTTACTTTTAATCTAGTTTATTACAGTCTAGTTTAATAAAAATATAAAACAGAATATACACATATTACCTATCTGTCTTTCAACATGTATTTCTACTTTCTTTTTTTTTTTACACAAAAAACAAAACAATCTGCATTGCTATCGTGTTGATTATAAGTAGCAGATGATGTAACATGTCCCTGGGGTCATGAAAAACACTTGGGTAAATAAAGCTTATAAGTGTTATGGGATTTTCAGCACTAACAAAGTAAAACGTTTTCTAAGAGTTAAATACCCAACATGCAAAAAGCAGCTAAAACATATAAAATGCCAACCCAGACAATGCATAAAAAACCTGGTCACTGTACAAATTTGAAAAAAAAAAATTGAAAGCCATTTTTCTAACTGGTTACTTGCCTGAAAGGCTGCGGTCAAACAGACTCGATTAAAAAGCTATCATATTTTCTTTTGTTGCAATGGTGTTCTTATCCTCCCAGGCACCACATTCAAAAAGGAAACAAAAACTACTTTTAGATTTCAGAGCAATGAAATGTGAATATGTGTCTTTATATATTCCCTTTAAAAATAAGCAAGCCTTTATCCTCACTAGAAATGTTTTAAAGGGTTAAGTGATCAGAACGTAAATGTTGGTGCTGTGGTAAATGTGAATTCCCTCCAGCTTTTCATAACAACCTATCGAATAATCAACAATAGTCTTGCTTCCACTTGACTAGCCTAGATATCTCCTGCTCTTGTTCCATGGAGCTGTCTGTAGTAACCAAACTGTAAACGGATAACATATACAAAGATGTACTAACTTGTATAATTGCCTGGTTACCCTACACAGTTCTGCTCTCTGCACGGGCTAGTGCTCTAGTGCACAGTGTAGATTTATATAATATGTAAGTAATAAAATTCAAACGAAAGTTTTTGTGCCTGGAATTCTGTTCTAACTTTATTAAACCAAAATTGTTTCTGATACATTAAACAATAACAATAATGATTATATAGTTGCTACTGATAACATCTTCTGATATTTTATGTATATCTCAGCTAAGAATTAGTGAATTGCTATATATATCAATTCACTAACAGTATTTCTGCAAACATCAGCTAAATTTATCACACACACAATTATTGATATATCAAATTTAACACACAAAAAATATCTTACAGCAAAATGCACATTCCTATCTAAAATAAACACATACCTAAGTAATATATGGTGAATTTATACATGGACAGTGGTGCCTGGGATTGGGACGAATACACCTAATTGTGGTATACACCCCTAAAGAATACAATATTTTTTTTGGCGCCAAAAGGTGGGGCTTTTATGATATATATACCACAATGGATATCAGTTAAAAGTTTTTCATTTTATTGAATATTATAATTTAACATCCCCAATGATAATTTACAAAAAAACCACAAAGAAGAAATTGAGGAAAGCTTCTACACCATGGGAATTTTAAGGTCAGTTATTACAAATTGCACAGATATAAATCAAAAACATAACTTTATTTGAACATCATTAAAATACATCAATATTAAAACTTAAAAAATGCAAAGCAAACATTATCAAAGATTCCTGTCCAGGTTGCCTAAACAAAGGGGTAGCCCTGTTGGTTTGACGCGTTTCGCAGAATATATCCGCTTCATCAGGAACAAAAAGGACAAGAACATCTAAACTCAAGACAAACGTTTCACTGTCAATCATTTTTATCCAACAATTTTAAATAATTCAACTTTGAAAATATATTTTCTTTCAAATGTTGATGTACCTGATTTTTTTGCAGCACATAGGACCCACCTAGCAGATGAGAGCAGGTGAGGACAGCAGCTTTAGAAAATCTTTCAATCAGCAATATTTTCCATTTTCTAATAACAAAGATAGGACCATCAATTTTAAACTGAACTTTCATTCAATTAAGTGTGCCTATGAGCCCCTTAATATTCTCTAAAAATAGCAAATGTATGAAAACTAATTTTAAACAATAAGGGCAATATCAAATTGTGCAGAAACCCATGCAGAAATTAAACCCACAATTAACCCTGTGATTGTCCATAATCCATTGTGTTTAAACATCCATTATAATCAGTGCACCAATTGTGTACTTAGTTATCTTTCTAGTGAATTCCCTTTAACAGACCTATTGCCATAAGTCACTTAAAGGCTGTTATTTCATGTGTATTTACTTGCCATTTCAAGATCCATAATGACTATCTTCTTTAGGAGCTCAACCCTTAGCATTTTCCATTAATATTGCCATTACATTACTATGTGTACAAATCCATTTAGTAAGACCACATAGTACAAGTTCTCCCCCAAGCACACTTCAGACTTACTTTCCTCAAATAAATAATGGCTCATCCCTTGTAGTCTCCGTTTTTTATAATGAATCCAATTGCTGTTTTGGTGTCCCCAGGTATGGCGTCCCCACGTGGGAAGCTAATCTGCTACCAAAATATCCTTGTATTTAGGCGTCATCCTCCGAAATTATGTGACGCTAGTGAGGGGCCGGTCCAAACACTTCATCCTATACCCTCCGCGTTCCTAACCAGTCAAGTAGTCTGCTGAGAGGGAGAGGCACTTACACCTATGGTGCATGCCTCTCCTGTCACAGCTATACATGTATCAGCGCACACTACCTGCAGGAAACAACCGCCTAATCAGGGGAATGAATCTCAAATTAGCACAATTATCTCCCATTGGATGGTGCAAACAGAACCACCCACCTTTTCCATTGCCGGAAGGAGAAGAAACACGCCGGATAACCACTTCATTTAACAAGAGGGGGCATATACCGCATCAACATAAGCTTATTCAAATATCAGGACAACAAACCATCAGCTGTTGCCTAATAAGCAGGGGGAGAAAGCAGCCTCCATCTAAAAGCCCTATCCCTGTAAACCAAGATAAACATGGAACATGGATATGTATTTAGCAGAATGATCATCTTCTGTGCAATCAAGGACAATCCTCATATTCTAAGTAGGTAAATAATGTATAGTATAGATTTCCCAACAAAGAGATAAAAGTGGGAGAGGATAATTGTTCCCTCCAAGTTGGAACTAGTGCTTCTGGTACATCCACATGGGAAATACATTATACAAAAAAATAAAATATTAACATTTGGCATTAAACATCATTTTATTTCTTTTTGCTCTTTGTTGTCTCTCTGGATTCGCGATATTAATTTTAATAATCCATATACATTATGTCAATATGTTTACAATGCTTCTGTATATCATGTGATTTGTGTATCGTGAGATTGATATTATGGACAACATACAATGCTTCCATCTATCATGTGATTGATACTATACATGATACCTATATTTACACTTGGACGTACATAACAAAAATTTTTTTAAACCTAACCTAATAGGTTGATCAAACTCAAATAAGTATTGTGGATATATGGGGTGAGGAATCACCCATTTTTGGCTGTAGGTAATTTACATAATAATGTAATGGTAGGTAATTTACAAGATAACATTGGGCATATCTCGCAAAATAGTAAGAACGAATAGGAAAGATGTAAACCCCATCTTCCTATACCCGTCATCTCCATATACATCGAGGAAAGGATCACTTTCCAAGCTCTCCTAAAATCACTCAGGGTTTCACTGCGTTAGGTCAAGAAAGTACTTCCCTAGCTACTTAGACCTGTGTGTCCAGTCTTGAAATCCAAGTTTAATTTATATACCGGGAGGAGGGAGGGGGAGGTCTTGTTTGGTGTGTTATCCTAATCTATGTTGCCATATTTCATACTTTGCTTACCATTTAGCACAATAGCTGCATTCGTTTCTTCAACTTTGAATGTTTCAATGTCCATCTTGCATTTGATGTAAATGGTATTGCTATGTTATTGTGTTTGTATCCATATTGTTTTGCTGCATGGATGTCTTTATTACCACCTTTAAATGTTTGTTCTGCTTATTTTTTTAATGCATTTTTTTGGGCCATTTTTTAAATATTTTGACTTTATATGGAAGTGTTGGTTTACATGTGTTTCGTGTTTGTGTGTTTTTTTTGTGATGTAAATTTAGTGGTGTCTGTGTGGTCTATATTTTATACTGACCTTATGGAAAATGTGGTTATCTTGAATAAAGTTGTTTTAATTATTTTTTAGTTTTTTTGATGTGATCTCCTTTACAATCTCCCAAGATATTTAACCTTGGGTGATCCAACAGACCTAAAATGAAAATTTAAGGTAAATTGTGACTGTTTTTGAGCATTTTCTTTTGATGAATTGTTGAAAGGTTAAGAACAGCACAATTGTCCTATTAAAACTCAGGTGTTTGATGCACATTGTTGTGCACCAATGCGAACCCGCTATGTGCGCTTGAACTGTGTTCTATCAGTTGAAAAATGCCTGCAACTTATGCAGAGAAGGACCTGCGCATCATTATTCGGGTAAGTTTTTCTTTTTATGTGTATATTGTTGTGTACATCAAATTGAAAAGATTGCCTATTGCTTCCTATGATTTCTGATGTCATGGGGTTGGCTCAAAGCTAGTTTAGGAATTTAAAAGAAAGTGTGCAGCCTTCTCTTTCTCCTGTTTATTTCACTATTCATACATATACATGCACATATCTAGATTTGGCCAAGCATTGCTTATGCAGCATGAAAAATACAATACAGCACCATCTGGTGCTGCTTTACACATCCTAATAATTTAACCTATTCTGTAACTGGATGATAACATCCCTTTGATGGGAACCTCTGGCAAGCCTCTGGAATGTCACATCACAGACTACTGTACATTTGTGGATGATATTGCTTCCGGAGGAAGTTGGATTTTTGAGTTGAGAGTTACTAAATATCCAGGTTTGAATGAATGCCCAAGTTTTAGGTCTTAGGTTAAAGGAGGAATACACCTTTATTTCCTTCCGCTACCAAGCTGATGTGAGGAAAGTGAATATATAGTGGGCCAAGGTCTAAAATGGCATTCAAACCTGCATAAACACCCTTAAAAGCTGTACAAGCAATAAAATATGTTTGCACAAAGTATATTTGTCCCTGGAAGTTTTATATACTAGTACCATTTGAATTATGTAAACACCTAAATAATGCATACAATCTAGTATTTAATGTGTAAAATTAAGTTGAGCAACAACAGAACATCTGTTCATTTCTAAGAGTGCTTGGCCCTGCTTGTGAGCTTGTCAATAAATGTTGTTTGACGTTGTGCTTGGAAACTTGGACCTCCTTCCATCAACATCAGGTGTGTTAGAATAAGTATGCAGCTGAGCTGAACAGCAAATTGACAACTTGTTTAGACAGGAAGTGAAAGCGTGCTGGTATACAAAATGGCTAAGATCAGGCAGCACAGCACAATGAGAACAAACCTATAACAATACTACAAACGAACAGAGAAGTTCTGTAGAACAGTGGCAGCAAATCAACATGAGTGAAGTATGTGAAGAAATCCCACAGCTTATTCAGCAAATGTTAGACTATAAAAAAAAATAAAATAAATAAAAACCATGACAAATTATTCATAAAAGGAATACTTACATAATACATTCAAATACATTCAATATTGGGACAAAGGCACTGAGGGGGTCAAGTACCAGTTTGGAGTGGAAACCATGCATACATTTGTTTTAATTATTCGTGGATAAAATGACAAAACCTTTATTACAAATGATTACATATACATTATAAGAAAACAGGTTGAAAAATTGCTAACCAATAGATTCCATCATTTTAAAACAGGCACAAAAACATTGCAGCAACAGATGAAGCTAATAAGAAGATTACAAAAAGACACATCAATGCATACCATACCGGCAAACTTACTTGATTAACCCCCCCCCCCCACACACACACACACACACACACACACCAAAATAATATTTTTGGCATCAATGATATTTTGGAATGTTTGATTCCTCTAAAGCCAAACTTTAATGAAATTTGAAGCAGATCCAAAATGCTTTGGAACATTTTTTTGGTTTAACATTCATAATATTGTGTGATGAGATGACATATTAATAAATTACATATTAAAGTGTTAGTTATTATATATACGGCTTGATATGAATTAGTTTGCAGTGTTAAAACAACAACTGCAGCAAATGAAACTATAAATGAACCAATTTCTGAAATAGTATATTGTAACATAAAACTTTAGCACTTACCAAAAAAAAGATTAGGCACTAAAAAATCAAATTGACATGTAATGAACTCTAGCTAGGTGTGCACAGAACAGGGACCAGGTGTGCCCTAATTGATTGCTAAGACATCACCATTGACTGAGCTTAACAGACCCACCTCAATCGTGCAGCTGAAAATGTATCACCTTAATTGGCGAATTCTCCACCACTGCTAATTTATCAATGCTGTAATCCAGCAGGCAAGCGCACCAGCACTTACCATCGGGACGCGGTAATACTCCATGCTCGGGGGCTTGATAAATAAGCCCAATTGTAGTTTGTCTTTACACAATATAAAAGGTTATTGGTGACTCCAATTGGGTCTGACATATTTTGTCAAATAAAGAGCCTTCAATGTTTCTCTCTGGTTTCCAATTGGATTCTCTTCAAAATCTGTTGATGTTTCTATCAATCTCAATTGGGGGGTCTAACACCAGAATAAACAAAATGGGGAATAGTGGGGATCCCTGGCGAGTACCTCTTGTCATACAAATTAGCACAGACAGGTTACGGTTAAAAAGAAGTATTATTAATGGCTGTAAAAAAAATAATAATAATATTATTTGGGTGTTATAAGAACAGGATTGCCTGCCTTATTTGTTCACAAAAAACTGTATTTATTCACAAATTTTCATAGAATGTTACAGCAGCAATTTAACAAGAATACATGAGTGTGATTATGTGAATGTGTGTGTGTGGTGATGCCCGATGGATATGACGTATTAAAATATGGTTATAATACAATGTATACAAGTCCATACAAATATGGTCATACATACAAAAATAAAGTAGAACATATAACTCATGACTAGTTGCTCCAGTCTTCTGGACAGTCTCAAACTCTGTCAAGGAAAATAAATAAACAACATATGTTTTGCCCTTTTCTTGTTCAGTCACATACATGAAATTGACATCATATAAAATTATGGTTTTAATTTAACACTAGCTCTTTATAAATGTATTAAATAAATAATGCAAAAATATGCTCTCCAAGCCAAAATAGCATTCAGGAGATGCCTTCAATCCTGTCAAGTGCCTTTTCCGCACTTAAGCCTAATAATATCGCCTTAGACTATTGCAGTGAGAACTCCAACTTTTGAGTAACTCCCACGTATAAAGGCTAGTTGGTGAGTAGTTAACAAAGAGGGTAGTAATAAATTCAATTGATTTGCCATCAATTTTGCCAGTAATTTTGAAATCGCAATTCAGAAGAGGGATGGCTTATAAGATGTTACCAAAGTAGGGTCCTTGCCCGCTTTTGGTAATAATGTGGTATGTGCCTCATTAAAAGCTGGGAATGGGACATTGTCAATCAGAATAGCATTGTACACCTCAGGTAGTAGTGGAACAATTTTGCCCTGGAGTAATTTATAATATCTTGCTGAAAAACCATCTGGACCTGGCGTTTTATAGTTGTCTATTGAATTAATGGCATGTGCCTCGAGCTTGCTAATAGGTCTATTGAGGGACTCTCTTTGCTCAGAAGTCACTTTGGTTAATTTAGCTTTTGTTAGTAAGGAATCAAGAGTTTGGGGGTGTGATGGTTGAGCAGAATATAATTGGTGATAGTAGTGTTCGAAGACCCTAGAAATGGAATCTTTGGCTGTGTGAAAAGTCGACATTACAAAATCGTTGACCTTCAAAATATTGCCTCTGGGTCCTGTTTGTTTGGTCAATTTAGCAGTAAAGGAGCCCACTTTATTAACCTATCTTTTTTTAAAAATGTAGGCAAGGCCCCATTCATAGGCTACATAGGCATTCAGGCTTACCACTGCCTCCTGCCAAGCCTGTTTAGTCTGGGATGAGCCCTGTTCTAAAAATGCCACTTTTGTCTGTAACTCAGTGTATCCCGAGAAATATTCTTTTTTCTTACGGTTACTAAATTTCATTATGTGTCCCCTCAATACCTATTTCATAGTTCACCATAAAAGGATGGGTGAGTCCCAGTGTTCTAAATTATTGTCTATTGTCTTTATGGGTTGGAACAAATTAAGAGACAGTATCACAGGAGCATGATCTGAGAGGGTAGATTCTGCAATATCTTGCCTGAGCAAACCTAAAAAAGAGGGTTTCCCCCACTAAGATGTAATCTATTCTTGAAAAGGATACATGGGCTTTAGAGTAGCAAGTGTTATAACATTCTGTGGGGTTTAGAAATTTCCAAGCATCTACTAAGGACTAAGGTATGGGAGTTTAAGTTATTAAAATCCCTTGTAGATGCCAAAGGCAATCCAGCGCATATACTTGAGCGGTCTACTGCAGGGTCTGAAGTGGCAATGAAATCCCCTGCCATTATTAAATTGGGGTAGTAGTCTTCAAGCAGTTTTTTAGACAATAGAGTAGAACTCGGACTATTCAGACCTGCCATATTCCAAGAAAGTAAAGAGGCACCTGTGCATTAGGCTGTGTCATAGCGACCCATAATTCAAAGAAACTACCAAGATTTTTGCCACAAAAGACATGGCCTTAGTCCCAGCCAGCCAATACCATACCAAGATAACAAATCAAAACTACTTAGCAAAACCACTCCAAATCTATTTTCCTCTGTCCATCATGTCCCACCAAAACAAACAACAAACCAAACCCTAAACCACAACAAACCATGTCAAACAAAACCAGTGTTCCCATTTTTCTATTAAAAGCTAGAGCTTTCCTCTTCTTTACCCAGGCAGGAGGAAGACATGTTAAGCACCAGGAACGAACAAGCTTATACCAATTTTTAAATCTAACTTTCCCAAACAAATCAAGATTACCCATCAAAAAAAAAAAACAATCTAAAAATGTAAAGCATATATAACAATAAACCTCATTAGAGGCTCCTGTGTCAGAAAATTCTGAGCAGGGCTAGTAATATTCATCGACATGTGGGAAAAAGTCCTCTGCATTTATGACTGCAGTGAACTTTAAAGAAAATCCATGGCTGTTTGGGAATCTTTATAAACCTTGTTTTCGCCATGCCAAGTAACCCTTAGTTGGGCTGGATACATTATTGAAAACCTTGCCCTCAATTCCACAAGACGATAGACTGGTGGAAATTGTTTGTGTTTTTGCGCAACCAAAGCTCAAAAGTCCTGAAAAATAAAAGAATTTTCCTCTTCCACATAAAGTTCCTTTTGTTTACAGTATGCTCCTAGAACCGCCTCCTGTCCAGAAAACGAAAGTATTTCGCTATGACTGGTCTTAACCTTTGATTGGTAGTTGAACGTTCTGGACCCACTCAGTATGCTCTCTCCAAGGACTGGGAAGTTATCAACATAAGTTAGACATAGTTAGAAAATGTTGTAGATCTGACCCTCTGACAGTCTCTAGGATTCCTAAAAAAAAACAGGTTTGATCGCCTACATTTTCCATATCCTCCAATTTTTCCTCCATGGACAAAAGCTGTGAGGCTTGTGTGGTAAGTTTTACCTGAGAGTACAGCACTTGGTCCTCCAGGTCGCTCACCCGCTGTTCCAACTCTGCAATCCGACTAGTGTTGGACAAGAGGTTGGTCAACGCAGTTTCAATAGATAGTTGTAAGGCATCAATATTTTGTTAGTGTATGGTAGAACATTTGAGACTTCTGCCGCAGTGGATTCCAGCATTGGTGGAAATTTAGAAAGGAGCCATTTCTGATTGAGAAAAGGTGGGTGGGCATGACCCTAATAACTCTGGAGAAACAGATGTTGAAGATGGTGGAGTGCATTCTGCAAGGTTTTAGATTTTGGTTGTTTAGTATTCTGCTTGCATGATTTGGCAGTCTCTGATGAATTTATCTATGATTGGAGAGCTTTTATTCAATATTTGTAAATCCAAATATACAGGGTAGAGAATCAATGGTTATTATGACTTTTAATTTTTATACAGGTACAGCTATAGGATCCCAATATATCGGGGTTCCGTTTAGACAGTAGTATTGTATTGTATTAGCAATTGGTGATTAGCAGACCAGATATTGGTGTACCAATTCAATCCAATGCAACCAATACAGAAATAGTCCACAAAGAGAAAAACATTTCCTGAGGGAGGGTTGAATAAAAACCTCTTACCCCTAGATTTATCAAGATTTCTCCATGTTGACTCCTAGTATGATGCTGCAGCCATTGTACTTTATTATTATTATTATTATTATTATTATTATTAATAAACAGAATTTATATAGCGCCAACATATTACGCAGCGCCGTACATTAAGTAGGGGTTGCAAATGACAGACTAATACAGACAGTGACACAGGATGAGAGGACCCTGCCCCGAAGAGCTTACAATCTAGTAGATGGGGGGAGTTTACACACAATAGGAGGGGGATATGTCGTGGTGGGAAGTAGTGATGGTTTCAAAAGACAGAAGAAGATGGGTAGGCAAGTTTAAAAAAATGGGTTTTGAGTGCTCTTTTAAATGAGCAGAAAGTAGGAGCAAGCCGAATAGGAGTTGGGCCAGCTCTAGAGAAGTCTTGTATCTGTGCATGTGGTGTGGTTATCAGTGAGGAAGTCATTAGCAGGTCATTGGAGGAGTGGAGAGAGTGGCTGGGGGAGTGCTTTTTTTACCAGGTCAGAGATGTAAGTGGGACAATAACTGTGTAGGGATTTGAAGGCAAAGCACAGGAGCTTGAATATGATTCTAAGGTGAAATGGAAGCCAGTGTAGAGATCTGCAAAGAGATGCAGCGGAAGAGGAGTGGTGGGAAGGATGGATGAGTCCGGCTGCAGCATTCATAATAGATTCATATTAGATTGTAGAGGAGAGGCTCGGGTTAGTTGAATACCAGAGGAGGTTGTTACAGTAGTCCAGACGAAAGATGATAAGAGTATGTACAAGGGGTTTGGTGGTCTCAGGGGACAGGTAGGGTAGGATTTTGTAGTCTTGTATGCTGATGTAAGGGAAGTTTCCAGTAAAGATAGCCACTGCTCCTGGCCACTTTACATGTTCAGAAGCAGAAGCTCGACTCCAGACTATTGGCGGGAAGCAGACTCAATTTAAAAGCCCCTACCGCAGCGATCCAGTGCCCAGTAAATTCACGTCCCTCCTACTACATGCAGGGGAGCGTTGTGGTTAGCGAGATCATTATTCTTTGGAGTAGCAGGGGAGCCGTGTGAAGATGAGGCTATTCCGTTCCGGTGCCACACCCAGAAGACTCCTGCCAGTATTTTAATACTGGGCAAATTTACATTTAAAGAGTATATAGCCTTCCATAGATGTATAAATGATAAACTGCAGTTTATATTGTAAATAGTTATCTTACATGCATCTCAGGGCATCAGTGAAAAGTAAAACCAAATCTTGACTTCACCATAATTAAAGACATTATACTTTGACAGGAAATATCTTATCTGCTTTTTCTGGTTCACCCTTTCAGTACTGACAGATTCCTAGGAGGGGAGCTTCTGCTGCAGTGTCCTCTCTCCCTCCCAGTAGCTTTTATGGTTAACTCTTTCAGTGCCAACTTTAGGATTGGGGACCTTAAATATAAGGTAATTTTCCCCTTTTCAATACAATTTATTCTCTCCACCACAAGTCATATGTGTGATGGGTAACAGTCTAACACATACGAAGACATGTGTGCAGCAAAATACTGCATTCACTACCTCTGTTATACCTTGCTACTGTGCAGTAAGAGATATGCAGCTGTAACCACGTGACAAGATAAATGGGAATCTGCAATTATATCTGTCAGTTTTAAAATACATTGAGTGTGACACAAAATTAAATACAATGGTGTAAAGCATCTTGATTTGGAGTAGCTATTATGGATATATAAAAAATAAAGTGATAAAAATGAATAGAATTCCAGGGAAACAAAGGATGCTAAAAGCTGTTGCAGATGTACATGCACGTCTGTGGCTTCTACTTCATAGCTGTTAGCTGATTTCGGCATTCTTAATTGGCAGAGGTGCATATAAAACTTAGGCAATTCGCTGGTATAAAGATATCTATACTAAAAGTGCAGTTCTCTGCTAGCATGCAAAAGCAAATGCACAATGCCAATCCAATTTTTGATGTGATATATCCGAAGTGAATTCAAAGCAGCTGATGAATTGGAATGGTTGTGGAAAGTTTAGGAGTGCTGGTTAATATTGTTTAAAAACAATGTACACGATTGAAGATGGCATTCTATCAGGGAAAGATGATCAAAAGGACATCTTATACACAAGATCCATTCATTGATCAGAATATCAATAGGATTAGTTTATTAATTGAAAAATTGACTAAACTAGACTGTACAAAACTGTACAAGTCAAATAAAAATAAATAAAAAAGCAGCTAAAAAAGAGCCCTAAACCTCACCCCATCTATACACCTAAAAATATGCAAACTTTCAAAGCATATGAACACGATTGCGCCATGCATATTGGGGCAAAAATATTCAGCAATAATTCAAGGGTCACAGCTCCTTCTTAACTTCAAACTGATGAGCTATATAGTCATTTAAAATTTGTCTGTAGACAATTTTGGCTACCTCTCTTTGCCATCTCTAGCCCGAATTGACAGCTTTCCAGTATAAATGTCTAGAGCTGTCAAAAACGGGTTGCATCCAGCACATAAACCTGGCAGCCATATGGGGGAACTTTGATACCTGTGTGGGGTGGGGCGTGTAACAAAAGTAATGTGACAATAATGTAAGAAATCCCTTCATTTTGAAGATGTCCAAGATTTATGGATGTACAATACTGTACATCCATAAATCTTGGACATTTTCCTCCTTTATTCGTCTTGTATTGACATGAAGATCTTTGGGGGGAACCATTAGGCAATGCTGGAAACAAAGGAACTCTAAACCCCTAAATGTTTTGGCTTTCATAAAAACTCTAGGGGGTTTATTTTTCTGCAACAGAAAAGGGTTTAATAGCAGAGGCAATAGTATATATGTGTGTGAGTGTCACAAAAAATTATTTTGCTGCATTCTATTTTCCTTTCATTCGTTTGCTTTTTTTTTTTTTTTTTTTTTTTACAGAGAAGAAGGGTGAGTGTGGGGTGTATTACTTCCTGGTACTAAATACAGTTAGCCAACTCTTGGATAAGGCAAATGAGAAAAAAGAAACAACAAAGGACGAGGTTTTGTTTGGCTAACAAGAACATTATTATAGATTTGTGAATAAACATGTTGACATAAACATACAGGCAATCCTAAATCACAGTCCAGTGATTTTTCATGACAGCAAAGTATACATAGAATGAAATGACAGTAATACCAGCCACATATGATTTCATTATTTCTTTCTAGACAGAAAAACTCCTATTAAATCAGTTAGACAGAACATAAATGGAGATAACTGTAATAACTGTGTATAAAATCTCAGGGCCCGTTGCGTTTCGCCCTAAACCATACAAAACACTACCATGCAAACATATATTATAATCAATTGAACCCAAGGTTACATGTAATGTATACTAATATATACACTTAGAAAGTAAGAATGTATATGGTTCTAATAAAAAAATCTCAATAACAGAGAAAAGTTGATATATAAAAAGAATACATGTATTAAAGTGGGTTTGTATCACTGTTAATTTAGGTAGAAAGATGAAAATACAGAGGGGATAAAATAGGTTAATGATTATGTAGGTTTTATGAAAGATATGTGAAAGGAAAAAAAAAAAAAAAAAGCAAAAGAGGGAGGAGAAAAAAAAGGGAGTTGAAATAATATGTGAGATACATACAATAGGGTAAAACTGAAAAAAGTTTACCTACCGACTGAAGGTGTAGGACAAGATTTAAATGGAGTTGTGTAAAAGACAAGGAAAATCTAGACAGGCAGAAGATCTATCAGTGGATGATAAATACATTTTGCTTAGAGTTGCTTATATATTTTTTAATAATATAGTGTGTCAAGCTAAAGGTATTCCCTACCTGGGTGATAGTTGTACAAAGCAAATGGATTTCAAGAGGGACAGAGTACAACTGAAATAAAATATTTAAGGAAAACTAGACGTTTAAATAAATAAACTGAGTCAGAGAAAATCAAACACAGCTATAAGGAGTGTAGGGGGATGTGCCTTACCCAGATGGGGTGCAGAGGCAGCTGCCTCTGGTAACTAGATATTGACAGCTGGATTGTGAAAGTCTTGAGAGCCTGCCTAATAAAGGCTGGGCTGTTAGCATCCTCGCATGTGCATGAGTGAGCTCCTCCCTCTGGGATCGATTTAGCAGGCTCAGCACTTGGGACAGTGCTGGTACCAGCGAATGCCCTGGGTGCTGCGGATGCGACCAATCATCCGCATCCATACAGGGAGCGCTTAGGAGCTCAGCAATGGCCTGGATGACTTCAGCCTTCAGATCGCCGGCATTCAGTTGCTAGCTCGCCTACTGCCGCCTCACAGGCATAAAAGTTGTGACATGGGTAGGGGATTGATTTGGAAGATGGCCAACACCTTTTCAAAAGAATGTCCAATAGGGTTTATTTATGCTGAGGGATAAAAAAAACCAAGAAAATATACCAGGAAGTCTGAGCATGCTTCTCTCCATGTTTAGTCTGCCAAGAGTTGTTGCAGGATTCTAAACTTTGTTTTTAATAATAAAACCATGTTCTCTTTTGATTTTGCTTTGATGGCTCTCTTTATTCAAACCCTTGGGAAGACTATTCAATTATGAAGTGGGCTCTTCTTCACTTTAGAGGAGTTATATCAAAATTTTTAGTCCACTACTTTTCTTTTAGGTTTCTCTGGATTGGTGTCTGTACACTTGAAGTGAATCTACAACACAATAGGTTTGGGTTTTGCCCAGCAGTAGTATTAGGATTGGTGTCCTGGACATTGTTCAGATGGGCGGATCATTTACAGGTCCTGTAGGCTGCCAAGGTCCTATTTGGAATAAGGTATAGAGGATCATTGGGCGCAAGTTGGGTCTATCCAACGGCTGTGCCATCAGTTGTGCCAAAAGTTCCAAAAGACTTGCAGAATTGCAAGGCACTTTTATCCTATAAGCGGGTATTACTCCAGACGTTTCCTAGTAAGAAGGTCTCTGACTGGTTTAGGTCAGTTCTGAAGGACTTAAATTCCTTTGTTCACACTATGAATTTTGGTATGATATTATTGCAGATGACTTTGTCAGTTGTTTGGCTGACAATGATTTCAATAGACCTAGTAAATGCTTACCTGACTGCCCCAATTGTGGAATTTGAATAGACACTCTTCCTGTTTGCCATTTTTACTCAACACTCAATTGACAAGTCCAATCATATACATACAAATCATCACATTATACTATATCTATACAAAATAGTTTAAAATTTGAATAACTTAAGTACACTTATAAATTTCATATAATCAACGCCAAGCATCTGTAGTCCCTTAAAGAACATTGGCAGAGCCCGACAACAAACAGCAGTTAAGTGGATCCCAAAATGAAAGTCTTATCACTATTACAGCAAGCAAAGGATATAACAGTAAATCTTTTTTGCTCTCCGGAATAGTGGTAATCTTTGGAAGAAGCAATCAGGGTAAAAGACATAGTATAACAGTTAAGCTACGTACACACTTCCAATTATTATCGTTGGAAAACGAACGACGAACGATCCTGCACGATATCTACGAACGATCGTATAGACTTTTTTACGAACGATTTTTTGCCCAATCGATCGTTCGTCGTTCGATTGGAACGATAAAAATTGGAAGTGTGTACGCACCTTTATAGTTTTGTAAGATATGATATGTATACATTTAGGGCCCCACCACAATGCTCCTTGCTATGTGGGTGTCCCCAGAGGTCCCCAATTTGCATTTTAAGTTTTGAGCTCCTTTTGGGTTTTTAAAACAGCTTTTTCAATTTTCACAAGTTTTTATTAAACTTGTGACCCTAATATCTTTGGAGACATTTACTAGTTACTAGTAGCTCCCCTGTACCCTGAAAATGTTATGTCATTATGACCAATGGTTTAGAAGATAGGAAGTAAGTTGATAGCCTGCAGAATATGACATGCAGCTTTTACACACATTTTACACACATTCACATGCATCTATTACACTGTGCTTCCGATGACATCAATAGACCCACACACTCTGGTGGATAAACATCACAGGCAGCTTTTTTTTTTATAGGATATGAGCAGTGATGAGGACAAGACACTGGCCGGACCCCAACTGTTATCACATGCTGGGAAGTAATGAGAGTGGGACACTGACAGTCCCGCCCTAATCTGCTATCACATGCTCACATGCATGATGCACTTGAAGCATCACCACATTTTTAACATTATGTATATGGGTGACAATCCCTTTTTTATATAATTAAAAAAAATATTTTTTGGCGGGGAGAACCCCTCAACTTTAGTCTTTACTGTCATGGTGATAAAGGCTAAAGGCGAAATCTGCAACCTCCTAGGATTTTTCTGTCACATATCCCAGGAGGCTGTGGCCTGCTTCTTCTGTGCATGCCTGATATCAGGCATATCAGACATTTTTTTATAATGTAAAAAAAAAAAACACACACACACACATGCTCAATCTCATTCACAATTTTTTTTCCATTTTTAAGAAAACATGTCACCTAATCTCAAGCCTGTGTAAAGAAAGTTCAGATGACGTGAGGAAGAACCT
This sequence comes from Pyxicephalus adspersus, assembly GCF_032062135.1. Taxonomy (NCBI): domain Eukaryota; kingdom Metazoa; phylum Chordata; class Amphibia; order Anura; family Pyxicephalidae; genus Pyxicephalus; species Pyxicephalus adspersus. The sequence continues at coordinate 62,792,857 of NC_092860.1, forward strand.
GGACGAAAGAAAATGATAACTGGACAGAAGGGTGAGCATCAAAAAGAAGAGGGAAGCCAAGCCAACGTGGGACCTTGGCTTGGTTTGTGGATGGATCAGGTGAAAATATTTTTTCTATCACAAAAGTTTTGCTTTAACTAAATATAGCCTCAGGGGCACATTTGAAGTCAGGCTCATTTCACACTGGTAGTAAGGCTGTGTTTACTGCCTCCTCATGGCAGAAATCACTGTTGCTTGAAAAACTGTTAGGTCTAAAAAAGCTCATAATCATAGGTGTTACTCTACATCGATCACATTATTATACTACTACAAGGGATTCCTCTCAACAAAACATGGAACACTAGGATGTTGTATCAAAATACACAGCACGGGACGTGGCTACGTGATGACAGCCTGAGGACATGACTGTTTCGAGCGCCGTCCTCAGCCCCGCTTCTAGTCCAGACCAGACGATACCGCGGGCACTGACGATCTCCCCAGCCACATGCCAGGAAGGGGAAGACTCCAGTTCGGTCAAAGGCAAAGAAAAAAGCAGGGCTCCGCTTAATTTTTCTGCCTGGCTAAGCTCCGCTCTGAGACTGCCAGACATTCAAAGATGGCGCCGACTGGTGCTATCCCAGGCCATCTGGAGGAACAGAGTGCACTGAATCCCGTGGAGAGAGAGGAGAAACACTTACCAGGGAAATCAGGCAACCCCCTTCTCCCCACAATGTCTCAGGACTCTGAGGCACATTATTCAAAGGCAGATTCCCCTGCCTTTCCTTGGTCTCCTCTACATTTGACTCAGCCACATCACAATAGCCCTGAGTGCACACCATCAGGAAGTGCAATGCAGCTCCTCTCTTCTTCTCAGTGCCATCGGTTAGCCCTAATGGTTCCATATGCATCTGTTTTGTGTTGCAGAATAAACTGAAAGCCCTGATTTAGCCATGGCTTAATGAGTGAGAGAACAGAAGATGTTGCCATTCCATAGCTGCTGTTATTGTATGGGTTGAATTTTGTCCCTTTTCCACTCCAAGGATTGATTTCCATATGTAGCCAGTTGACAATTTGCACAGCATGTAGGATTTGCACCCAGCTGAGCCTCCCCTTTTAGGCCATTATTTTTTCGTCTATGCTGATGTCTCTTTTTGGCACATAGGTCTGTTAGAAATTTTTAGGAATCATTTGAGATTCTTCCTAAATTTTTTTGAGTTTTGGTGCAGGATGAAGATTCAACCACCACTCCCTGAAGTATCACTAAGCCCAAAAATAGCCAAATGTCATCTTTCGTCACTGGTTCCCATTTCCTGCCTCTTGCATACCTCAGGTGTGGAGCAGCTAATTGTTGTGCAGCGTACCTGTTTGTTTTAGCAAATTTTTTTTCAGTAACCTCATCAGTCAGAAACAATTGCAGGTATGCCAAGGCCTTCAGCATCAATTTTCACACCAGGTGCGCCAGTAAATGGGTATCTTGGGGGCGCTGCCTGAGCCGCATCAAGGTCAATGGAGCACCAAGTGCACAAATGACTAACCTCAAGTTCAGATTCATAGCAGAGTTTACTCATCTCTATTGCTCGATTCCACAAGTGACTCCAAATCGCTATCGCTGCTTTCTAGTTGTTCAAAAACAGCTTTTGCGCTGGCGAGATGCCTTTTGGATGCCATGAATGTGGTCAACTCTCCAGTAAGCAGTCAGGAACGTTCAAGGTCAGAGACAATTCTTCAATTGAGGAAATCAGGAAATTATGAAAAGGTCAGATCAAGGTCAGGGCTAATAGTGAACAAACTGTAAATTAGGGCACTGGAAAAAGCTGTTTTATGCATTAATAGATGTACTTTCGCATTTATTATTTAGTAATTTTACCGTGATCAAGCATTTAAAAGCAGATTACAATGTAATCTGCTTTTGATGTTCCCGCCTGACCAGGCCTCCCCAGCATACCGGCGCTTCACGCATCACATCGAGGATGCGATGCAGAAGCTGGCCAGGGATTGCTGAGGACACCACTGGATCGGGGGGCGCAGGTAGGTTTTTTTTTTTTACCCTGAGTGTGACTCAGGGTTACCGCTTTTGCTTGTAAAATTCACTACCCTTGAGTCAGACTCGGGAATACTGCCAGTATATAAGTTTTTACCTGCCACTACTCATAAGATCTTACCTATTATTGATCATCACTAGATGTTTTGTGTAATGTGTTCATATCCCTTTGGGGATACCCGCTCACTGAGGGATGATCATTCCTTATCATTGTGCCAGCTGTCCTGTTGTGGGAAGCTTCACAGCTGCCATTGGTTGTGGCGCCCTCCACAGTAAGAATGAGGAATAAGTTCCTGTTTTTGAGAGCCGAGGCTCTTTTCTGCTCTATTAGACTGGAATTTTACACATTAAGTGCTAATATTGTTTCTATTGAATTTGTCTTGTTTTGATGTGGTGCCCTATGTTACGAATAATAATAGAGGCGGGGCTGGGTCCTGGCTCCAAGCTTAAGTTCTCCAATCCCCTTGAAGTTACTCTTCTTGTCCCCTTGTCCTACTACCTAGACTCACCCTCCCCCCTCACCCAGTACTGGTTTGTTGGACTTTCAGTCCCGCTGTGCAATGCCTTCCATTAAAGTGGTTTCTCTCAATACCAAAGGGCTTAATAACCCTGAAAAGAAGGACAGCCATATTGCGTGACCTCCATAGACTGAAAGCACAAGTGGTGTTTCTTCAAGAGACCCACTTTCGTTCAGACAAAATTCCGAGATTGACAGATCACAACTACCAATGAGTCTATCACAGCTCCTCCTTGGAGTCTAAAGCCAGAGGAGTGAGTATTCTGGTGTCTAGGAGGGTCTCTTGGCAGTACAGGGAAAGTTGGTGCAATTCAGAGAGCAGAGTCCTGCTTGTCAAGATAGACACTAAACTTGTAATGCTGGCCACAGTGTATACCCCAAACACGAATCAGTGGGTTTTCCTACAAATGGCACTCCATAAGCTATCTGAGTTCTCAGAGAGTGTACTTGTTCTGGGTGGGGATTTTAATGTCTCTGTGGAAAAGCCCTCGGGTACCTCCAGCAGTAAAGGCAATATCTCCCAAACGAAGAAGTTCCGTAGGCTCCTTCATGAGCATCAGCTCTGTGATATTTGGTGGATTCATCATCCGTCGACTTGTGATTTCACTTACTATTCTACGGTACACCAGGTTTACTTACAAATAGATATGCCCTTTGTTCATCATGCCGATCTTTCTAATTGTGAGTTCAGGAATAAATAAAATCACCCTATCAGACAATGCGTCTATTCACCTAGTTTTAAATATCTCAGATTCAGCAGAAGGAGATTCTGGAGCTTAAATGAGAGTCTACTACTAGATCCATTAGTGACCATACATCTGATTGCGAAATTACCACTGTATTTTAATGAGAATAACCCAGATTTACATCCAGTTACGGTATGAGCAGCACAAAAACCCTTTGTCAGGAAAATTTGAATTAAACATGGAGCGCATATAAAACGCGAAAAGGAAACCCAAACAGTAAAGTTACTACAAAAAATTCATGATCTTGAGTTTGCCCATAAACAGAGTTCATCTGGGGATGTTAAGTTAAAATTACAACAGGCCAGAGTGCAATTGCAAACATCTCTAATACATTCAGTGAATTCTATGAGCACCTTTATAATTTAAACTCTTCTTCAGGTCAAAATACAGATGGGTCTCAAATTAGCCCAATACAGAACTATCTGGTTTCTTCCAGAATGCCATCTATTCCCACTCAGTATCGACAGTCTTTGGAGAAGCCTGTACTTGATGGCGCCTGTACCTGATGGCCTGATGTGTAAGTACTTAAACCCTCTTACACTCTCTTAGTGCACATTTTTTGTTGAGGCCTTCAACAAACTAAATCCTCAGTGCCCTGTACTCAAAGATAATTTAGAAGCCCATATATCTGTAAATCTAAAAGAAGGAATAGATTCAAGGACATGCACTAGCTACAGAACCATCTCCCTATTGAATGTAAATGTGAAGCTAAACGCTAAAATTTTAGCTGCCCACCTAACGCCATTTAAACCAAACATAATACACCAAGACCAGGTAGGTTTTGTGCCCAATCGTAAGGGAAGGGACAACACAAGACGCTTGATCTCATCTATTGGGCGCAAAACAAAAAACACCAACTCATGCTTTTTTTGGTGAATTGGTGCTTTATCGAGCAAACCTTATGACATATTAGTGTGACGGGATGGAATGTTGTCCCACATACTTGGGCTGTACTTGCTACTGTCAGCGAGAATGAAGGTCAATGGCGATTTGTTGGACCCATGTGAGATTTCTAATGGTACACGACAGGGTTATCCCCTATCACCCCTAATTAGTGTTGGTGTCCGAATTCAGGTTGTCCTTAATTTCGACCCAAATATGGCTATTCGAATTTGGGTAGACCTGACCCAAAACAAAAACGAGATTGGACGGCAAAAATTTGGATAAAAGAAAGTGTTAAAAAAATAAAAATTAATGTTAAATTAATTTATTGAGTGTTTGTGTTTAACTTTTTTTTTTTTTCACAGGTTATCCTACAATGACATGATATCTCTTACTCTGTAACACACTTTCCAGCACAGAAATAATTAATTACCTGTAGTGCCCCGAGCACTAGAGGTTGAATGGGAACCAGTTTCCCCATTCATTACATCTAGTGCCCTGTGTCCTTTGACAGAGGAACTCTATCCAAGAACACATACTACTAGCAACAGGAATCAGGATCGCTGTTGCAGTCCTGTAGTATGTGTTTCTGGATAGTTTCCCAACACTACCTCTAATATTTATTTTCACAGTCGAACCTATTTTGCGTAGGATTAGACAGAACCCTAATATACACATCATACCAAATAATGGCCTTTGCGGATGACCTGTTGTTTTATGTTACCTCACCAGTAACTTCTCTGCCTATTCTTTTTGAAGAGCTCCGGCAGTATGGTGCAGCAGTCGGAGGCTCCTAACATCTCCCTTCCGCAATCTACCTGTCATGCCCTTAAGGAGTCTTTCTTTTCGTTGGTCTCCTGACTCGATTGTTTATTTAGGTGTACGGATCTGTAGAGACCTAGGTAGACTATATGCCTTGAATTTCTTCCCCCTGCTGAGCAGCTTTAAAAACAAACTCTTGCACCTCATGTAAAATCTCCTCTTCTCTCTCCACTCTTACACGGGTTATTGGAAGTGTTCACTTCCAACCAAGGATTGTTGATCCTAAATTTAATAGAGTGGTCCAACAAGGTCCTCAAGATGTTAAATATTTTTTGCAGGGGACGTACTGGGCTTCTGGAGAATAAGGCAGCTTCAACATTTTTTACATTCTCTGCCTGTCCTGGCTGAGTATCAAAGATCGTTCATGGAACTTAAATCCCTATGTACTGAACAGTGTCCAGTCAGACACCTGACATCCTACCTGTATTCCATCCTAATTGAACCAGAATCAGATTTTATACCACTCTACCTGGTGAAATGGGCCCATGATTTAAACATTAGCCTTTCGCATTCTGAAAGAGACCTCCATACCACAAAAGTTCTCTCCAAAGCACAATCCTCCTCTATCAGCTTTGCATATCAGGAAACGGGTTAAAAAATCTTAACCAGGTGGTATAGAGTTCCATCCCGGATAAATTACGTTTCCGGAGGCCTCAGACACATATTGGAGATGTTGCTAAGAGTGTGGTACCTTTCTGCATTTCGTTTGGGAGTGGCCAAAGGTTTGTTCATTCTGGGAGAAAGTGCATAGACTCCTCCCAAGGTTCATGGACTTTCAAGTCCCATTTGAGGCAGGATTTTTCCTGCTACACCATACCACAATCCCACGTGTAAATGAGATTTATGTAATGGAACTGCCTATAAGAGTCATGGAAGACAGTCATAACCAGGGATGGTTTTACTGGGTCTTGTTCCGAGACTCATCGGACTATTTGGCTGCTCTTCAGCCTAATACGTGGGCATCAATACTGTGTGATGGGTTCATAAATGTATAGTCTGCCAGCCTTAGTGTTTTCAATATGTTCATACATTTTTTTTTTTTTACTCCAGCATCAACCTCCTTACACCTCCATCTCCCTTCTCCCCCTCATGCATCACAATCACAACTGTCATCCCCTCAATTTTTCCAATAGTTACTTTTCCCCAATTACCTTAAACAAAAATGCGATTTGAGTTCTGAAGGACTGGAAAATCTTAGATTGCATTCATGTGATGCTGTCATGTTCCTTACTTTGTCAGACCTCTTTGAACTTTTGTATTTCCATGATTGTGGAGAAGTGGGATATTGTTTATACCCTTTTGACCACTGTTTCTTTTTTAAGGTTTGTTATACAATTTGTTGGACTTTAATACTACTATATTGTTCTGTGAATTGTATTACCCTTGAACCTTCTCAATTAAAATTTTAATTAAAAAAAAAAATATGCAGCTCTGGACAGTTTGGACCTAAAACAAAAAGATGAAAATATTGGACATACTTACAGGCCAGGCATTGGAATATTGGAACAAAGTATAGGGGGTAAGTAGAACACTGACAAAATAAGAGGGGTTACTACTGGATACTGGCATAAACAACTGGGAGCACTAAATTTGCAGTTTCTCGTCCCACCCACTTTTTGACCACCCAGCTGAAAAAAATTTCTGAGGGAAACAATGAGAAGGGAGTCAAGGTACTCATGGAAAAGGGTACAGAGGTTTCCTATATTGCCACATTAGGCAGGATGAGAACTGAAGATGGTTTTCTTAATCACTGTTACCTCGACAAGAAGGGTTTCAGAGCTATGCAACCTTTTCTCAAAGAGCCATATTGCACTTACCTTCCTGAAAATAAATTCTTGCCTCCATTACTGATATTACCTGTGTATCGCTTCAACTAGGAGCTCATTCCTCTGCATTGAGACCCTCATTTTCTGAAAGATGTTAGGGAATATAGGAAAGACTTTTGTCCACTTATTTGCAAAGAACGATGGGGTTTAAAGCTAGGGATAATTTTTTTCATGCTCCAAAACAGCTCTGTATGGGGAAAAGCTGTATCTCCGATAGCTATGGAAGTGGTATCTCATGGGCTTCATTTACAAAGATTTCTAATGAAGTGATATGTAAAGCATAGCTAATTCTCTTAGAAAAGACGGGGTTTAGAGGCCAGAGTTTTTTAAGGAAAAAAGTAATTATGTATTTATACCATGATTCATACATAATTAAATAAACATCATAAGTGACCACCAGCCCATTCAAGCTTCATGGGGTGGGGTTTGGCATGCTATACATACAATCACTTAGCGTAGTTTGTTGAACCAGTTTAAGTCTTTAGACGCGTTTCATCACTTGGGCTTCCTCAGGGGTATGTGGTGGTGATTTTTAAGGTCTATACAGTAAATACAATGCAGAGGTACATTGGTAATTACATACAACATCATGCGGGATATAAATCATCATAGTTGAATAATGATTAAACTTCAATATTTGAAGATTATTACAATAAAGATTATACATACAGTTACATGTAGAAAAAAATTACTATACTGTAAACCCGTGTTTGGTGCACACAGGTCAAATATATACAGAATTAAGGAATAGTATGTACAATATTCCCAAACAACACCCTCCATAAATAACTGTTCTATATTGATTGATCCACAATAGGGGTCATTTACATGATCACATCTGTGAAGCTTTCTACATAGGTAAAACCAAAAGACCCTTCAAGAAGAGATTCTATGAACATATCCACTCCTTCCATACAGGTAAAATAATTACCCCAGTCTGCCACCATGTTGGCACTAGGCATAATTTTGTTCCGAAGGTATTGTCATTTACTGGTCTTGAACACATCCTTCCCAACCCAAGGGGAGGAAACATTGACAAAAAAATGTTACAATTGGAATCCAAATGGATAGTAACTTTAAAGACAACACAGCCACCGGGCCTTAATGATGTATCGAGCTTTAAACATTTCTTAGCATACACCTAAATCTTTTCCACTATAACATAATCCTTGCAAATGGTAAAAGGCTCTGTACGTTTTGGCATACTATTGAATGAAGTTTTCAGTTTCTATGCACAGTAACTATAGATATACTTGCTTATTTGCTATCTTTTTTTTTCTTTTCCATTTTACTTCACAGTCATATGAATATATGGATTTGCAAGTCATATGAATATATAGATTTTCAAGCTACCTCTAATGTTTGACATGTGACTGATAACATAATATGTAAATCATACATGGAAACTTATGTGTATATATGCATATTAAGCGCATGTAGACTACACTTTGTATATTCTTTATACAAACCTCATTTCCTTTGTCCAATACATATAGATGAACAAGCTGTAATGCCTATGAATAGAACCCTGGTTTATCTCTCTCTTTTTAATAGTTGTGTTTATCAACGGATTCTAGAATGCAACACAGAATACTGTAGTATCATATGTTTGTGAAATCAGATGACAGAAGTTTTATATCTTTTTATGTTTGTTAAATATCATATATTTGGTAAACCAGATGACAGACGTATTCATTCTATGCTATTATATTACATATATTCAATTTAATTGTTTATATTAATCCATCCACCCTCTTGGTGTGTACACAGTCCAGTATACATATACATCTCATAGATACACATGTACCCCCTAATTAATTGTGTAAATGAATACTTACCATATTTATAACTTTATTATATGAAAATCATACATGGCAACTTATGTGTGAGTATGCATATTAAGCGCATGTAGACTACACTTTGTATATTTTTTATACAAACGTCATTTCCTGGCTTATATCTCTCTTTTTGTTACAATCCTTTTTATTGAATATTAAGACAAAACATAGCTTGTACAGAAAATAACACATACAGAAATTTAGAGCCTAACGGCTCACAATTGTAAAATACCAATACAAAACATATGACAATTAACTTAAACATAGCAAAAATAAAAGTAAAGTGGGATCCTCCGCAAAATTGAACAAAACAAAGAAGGACGGTAGAGAATAACATGGAGGGGGAACTCCCATAACTTAGCCTCTTGTATTGCCTGAAGTAGAAACCCAATCAAATATCAGGACATCAATACCTCTAATACCCTTCAGGGACTTTCAGACCCTTCTCAAATCCCGTTTCAGTAGCACCCGGGAATGTCAGCATTGATGCCAACTAAAGATTATGGCAAAACATTTAGCCCAGGGACAGATTTGGGGCAGGGCAAGGGGCAGGGGAGGGGGGGTATCCGACTGGCCTTCCATAGAAACAAGTCCTAAGTGCAGTGTAACCTATTCCCAACAAAAGTTACAGCACTCCAACACTCCGCAAGGCTTATTACCACATTGATTTAAATTGAGGTGATTCCTTAAACCAGTCCCATGCCAACCAAGTCAGCTTATATTGCTCCAGCTTATCCTCATCCTCCGCTATTAATCTTTCTATATATTGAATTTTTTCCATTTCCACCAACCAATCTCTCGTAGTGGGTGCCTGAGGTTGTTTCCATTTACGAGGTATAATTGTTCTAGCAGCTGTGAGAAAGTGACGAAGCACATCCCTCTTGCACTCCTTAAAGGACCCAGGAAGAATGGACAGCAAGGACATTTGAGGGGTGAGCTTTAAATTAGAGCCTGTCACATTATTATAAATGTCTGTTATTTGATCCCATAACCTGCGAATGCCAGAGCAATCCCACCAAATATGTAACAAC
>NC_092860.1:62802867-62848446 GCF_032062135.1 Pyxicephalus adspersus
AAAAACCAAGCGTTCGGCATCTGCTGCACCTCGGCGCCCAAGGAGGAGAGGGACGGAACCCTTCCATTCTGTAATACACTACAAATCTGCCTATGTTCCTCAGTTGTCCAGGATAAAAAATTGTCTACATGCATTGCGGGATAAAATGAGGGATTATCAAACAGGGGGGTCATCGGTCCTGTTTCAGAGGACACATGGCCCCCCCTAACTAAAACGTCCCACTCCCTTAAAAGATCAAGGGTAACCCTTGGGAGCGAACGGAGTGTATGAAGCCTAGACCTGTCTATCTACAACAAGGAGCGGAGGTCAACAGGGGATAAAATATACTCCAACCCGACCCAGCTCTTCCGGTCCTTGTTATGAAACCAGTCTACCACCCGGGTCAACAAGGCCGCTCTGTAGTAGCATCTGATATCTGGGACTCCTGCCCCACCCAATGTTTTAGGTCTAGTAAGATATCTAAGAGCTATTCTGGGGCGTTTCGAGGTCCACAAGAACTTTCTGCACAACTGCTGTATTTTACCTAAAAAGGCCTGCGATAGATGGATCGGAATCGTCTGGAAGACAGAGTAGTTTAGGTAAAACATCCATTTTAAGAGTATTGATCCTAGCGAACCAAGATAGAGGTAAGAGATTATACCTCCCCAACTCCACTTTTATTTTATCCAGCACTGGTTCATAATTATAGTTGAACAATTTATCTGGATCAGCCGTTATAAAGACCCCTAGGTATTTGAGCTTCTTGGTACAAAACCTAAACTGCGTATGAGTCTTAATGTATTGGACCTGGGGAGGAGAGAGTGATATATTTAATATCTCAGATTTGTCGAAATTCACTTTAAAATTACTCAACATCCCAACTTTTTCAAACTCCTCCAAGATCGCCGGCATAGAAGTTTGTGGGGATGGGCACCTAGGATTACTAGGTGCCCATCCCCCCTTAATAATAAGTTTGTGGGTGCTGGGCACCTAGGATTGGTAACAGGTGGTAAGTACTGGGCTTTTTCAGAGCCAGAAGTTTTTTAAGCAACAGTGGTTCTTGGCATGAGGAATGGACAAATGTAACCGTACTGCCAGTGTGAATTCAGCCTAACTTCAGATGCGCTCCTTTGTCTATATTTAGTTAAAGTAAACTTTTGTGAAAACATTTTTTTTTCACTTGTTTTCTTTACAAAATTAGCCCAGCAGGCCCATGCTGGCTCAGCTTCCACCTTCTCTCTGATGCTCACCTGTACATCCAATGCTGCCTTGCACTGCGCATGCATGAGATTGAACACTTTTTTTTTTACATTAAAAGAAATCCTCTGAAGGTGCATGCACACAAGGAGCAGTTCAGAGCCTCTTGGGATATGCGACACAAACATCCCAGGAGGCTGCGGATTTCCCCTTCGGTCTTTACTGAAATGGAAGTGAAGACTGAAGGGGAGAGGTCCTCTTCACAAAAATGTAAAAACAAAAAAAAAAACGCACGTTTTTCCATTATATAACAGAAAATCACTCTTTAATATAATGTTAAAAAGGTGGCAATGTTTTAATAGCATCATGTATGTAATATCAGATGGGGACAAGACAGACAGTGATCCCCTCTCATCACTGCCCATATTCTATATAAAAACAGTTTGTGAAGTTTATCCGCAGTGTGTAATGTCATCAGCAGCGCAGTGTGATCGCTATGTGAGTGTAAAAGCTGCTTGTCATATTCTGCAGCCTAACAACTCGCTGTGTTCAAACCTTCAGATCTCCTAAACCGTTCGTTGTATTAACTTGAAATTTTTAAGGTACACGTGGAGGCATAGAAAACTGAAACTGTAGGTGCAAGTGGGGGAAACTTGTGGCTAAACCTTGAGAACATAAATCCCTACCTAGCAAAATGTGCTGCCTGCTCTGTTACACATATCTGTCTGCATCTTATCTCAAACCCCAATTTCTCCAGAGTTAAGAGGTGCAGGGAAACAAAAATATAGGTGGAAGTGGGAGACACGTGTGGCGATCACCTTTTATCACCATGGCATCTTTACAACATTAATAAAAAAAAAAAAAACTGTCCATCACAATGCACTTCCTTGTTACACATGACTGTAACCTTCCAGTACCTCAACCTCAATAACATTTAGTGGGCAGAGTTCATTTTCTAATGATACCATAGTGATGAAGTTTTAGGGGATGTTAGTCACAGATGTTCCCCACTTGTACCTATATATTTGGTTTCTTACACCTCCCCATTCCCCAATTGAAGTTCAGAATGTTAGATAAGTGGACAGGAATGTGTAACAGGGCAGGGAAGCCCATTTTAATGGGCAGAGTGTTTTATGTTCTAATGATGCTGTAGTAATGAGATTGTAGGGAGAGAATGTGCCCGACACTTGCACCTGTATTTTCAGTTTTGTACCCCCACCCTCAGAGAAATTGGTGTACAAAGAATAGAAGCAGACAGTAGTTTCATAGGTATAGATTTGTGACAGGTAGGTATATATTTAAGGGCCCCACCCCAATGCTCCTTGCTATGTTAGTGGCTCCGGGGTCCCCAATTTGCACTTTCAATTTAGGACTCCTAGTTGCACTTTCCTCAGAAACAGCAACCCCAAAGTTTAATTTTCATAACTTTTTACATTTGTGACCCCCATATCTTGAAATTCTTTAAAGCTGGGGGGGCTGAAATTGTAGTAACTAGTATCTATGAGGGTCCCCTGTACACTCTGAAAATATCAGGTCATTGTGACATACATATTAGGAGATATGGAGGTTTGTACACAAAAGCTGTGAGGATGCAGAATTCACACGCAGAGAGCTAGCAGTGGATACATTTCAAAGGCAGACATCTGAGCTCGTGCTATGAGATGGGGGCGGGGCTGCCTGTGTCCCCTTCACATGAAGGCTGCACAGGAGGACACAGAGCAGCCTCACTGAGATCTGTGCATCCGAGGATGAGAGCTGCCGAGAGCTGGGCGGGGTATTCAAATCAGCCGGGCGGAGCAACCGGCTAAAAACCTCTGGGGAGAACTATGCAGATGTTTTCATTATATGATATTACATATATTCAATTTTATTGTTTATATTAATACATCCACCCTCTTGGTCCACTGTACATTCTATGAGTCCCCTCTCATAGATACACATGTACCCCCTAATTGATTGTGTAAATGGATACTTACCATATTTGTGACACAATTCAGTCCACACATTATTACCCCTAAGTTTCAAATAAGCACACTATGTTCATCCACCCCACTATCCAGCAAAAAGTTAACTGCCTCTGCCTCAATATAGAGCATTATGACCAGCCCTTACATGATGATTGTCCCCCTGCAGTCATCCGGATTTGCGGGGGACGGGATACCATCCTTTTGGATGGCATTCAGCTGATGCACGGGATGCAGTGAAAACTGCTCCTGTGACCGGCAAATACATATCCCCTGTATTTGATAAGCCTTAGTAGGCAGATCACTATAGTTGGGGAGGGGCGCGATGGTTTCTGCTGCGATCCTCCTACTCAGCTATGAGGCCCTGATGACATCATGGGGACTCCCTACTCACTATGCATGTGATGCGCGCACGGCCTCCTCCAGTTGCGCATGCACGTATGCTTGAGATGCCTTTATTAGGCGAGACTGACTGAGCTGAAACTCCCTTTGAGTTACTCAGAGTGGAAACAGGAATTGTTCTGCTCTTTCAGACGTTCACAACATCCTGGTATTGTCTTTTCTCTATGCATGGTAAGCAACCTTATAAGATATAAACTATTAAATACTTGATCCCTTATCAAGATATTCTAAACTTGAATAATAACCTTTAATATTACTACTTTTCTTTACATATTTCTTACATGAGGAATCTCCCCAATAGGAGCCCCTAATTTTATTGTTCATATTGAAGTAAGGAGAGTACGCATAAAGAAATTTACTCATTTTCACACTCCATGTCTCATTTTTGTATGGTCATATTGAAGTAAGTACACGCAACTATTTATCATAATATGTATCATTGTAACCCAATAGATACAATTAATAAATATAATGCATAATATTACTTATATTTTACTTTTTATCATGTTACCAACATATATTACACAGATTTAATTTTTTTTACTGATGATTTATTTCCTGTATCATGTTGTATGTAATTACCAATGTACCTCTGCATTGTAATTACTGTATAGATTGTAAAATCACTACCACATACCCCTGAGGAAGCCCAAGTGGCGAAACACATTGGATGCTAAAATCTTGCAACGAATTACACTAGGCGATTGTATGTATAGCATGCCAAACCCCACCCCATGAAGCTTGAATGGGCTTGTGGTCACTTATGATGTTTGTTTTATTACGTATGAATAATGGTATAAATACATAATTACTTTTTTCTTTAAAAAACTCTGGCCTCTAAACCTCGTCTTTTCTTTTCTAAGAGATTTAGCTATACTTGAAACCACGGGGGTGGCCACCCTATATATTTCTTTAGTACTAAAAGAATAAGAGGGAAAAACTTTTTTTCTTGACATGCTGGGCCTATTTGGAAGTCTCCAAACATGTTCATTCAGCATTTTAGGTTGCGTGTGATGGAAGGAGATTTAGCCTATTTTGGGGCTTTCATTTTGTTTAGCAATTTCTGTGGAATTATTTCCTTAACTCCATTTTGCCACACTTACAGGCAGTTCTGACCCTGGGCATACCTGCCCTTCGAAGTTTAATCAATTTCACCTATCCCACCGGCCAATCAGGAAATAGCCTCTTAATCATCCTTGGCTCTTTAGCTAGCTCAAACACAGTACTTCGTGCAATGCCTCTCCACTAGTGCCGAGCTCTCTAGCTCTGCTGAGCGTGTCCTCTAAAACTGTTGTTTAATTCAGTGCCTAATTAAGTTTAATTGAGTTGTTTAATTCAGGGATTCAGTCCAGCTCCTGTGTTAACTCCTTGTTGCCCAGTCTGTTGTGTTCCCAGACAGTTACCTTGGGCTATTACAGTGTTGCTCTCTGTGGTTATCCCTGTGTCACCTGTGTCTACTGTTGCTTCCAGTGTCTCGTGTGTTCCCGGTGTCTGCAGTGGCCCCTGTGTCACCGGTGTCTTTTTCCTGGATCCCTGGTATTTGACTCCTGGCTTGTTATGTGATCTCTCTTGCTTGCTGCCTGCCTCAACCCCGCCCTTCCTTGACAATTTCTCTGCCTAGTGATATGGTACTATGTTTCATCCTGCCCACCCTGGTGTGCAACCAGGACTGCAACCTGGCAGTAACCAGCAGTGCAACATCCCCCCCACTAGAGGCTCTGGAGAAGACCTGGCTACTGCTTAGACTCTGCGCCCAGGAGGAGATTTCCTCCTCTCTGGATGACCTGATCTCCCTGGCTATCCAGACTGACATTCGCTTCCAAGAGCATTTCCAGGAGAATTCTCACTCACGCAAGGCCTTTGTACCACGACTGGCACCGTTCTTTCAGTGGTCTCTGAAAACTTTGGCCTCTACTGTTCCTCCTATCTCAAAAGGAAAGGTCCTGGCATCTGTTTTCAGGTACTCTTCTGTTATGTGGACTTATCCGCTTCCAGACCAGACCTATACAAAACCTGTTGGTGTGCTTCACCAGAAGACCATCTTTTTTCTTTTTCTTCCTCTTCAGCTCTTCAGACATTCTGAGACTCCCATGGCTTCAACAGCATTCTCCTGTGCTTGATTTGTTCTACTCCCGAGGTATTGGTTTGGGGTCCCTCGTGTCACTCTAAGTGCTTGGCAAAGCTCACTTCTATCAGGTCTTTTGCTTTCTCTACTCCTAAAGTTGCTCTGTCCATTCCCAGCCAATTTATGGATTCCTGGATGTCTTCTCTAAGTGCAATGCTGAGCAGCGACCCTCCCCACCAGCCTGACTGTGCATTAGACCTCAACCCATTATTCTTCACCTCCCAAAGTTTGGCACTATCCCCTCAAACCAGGGCTATGACTGATTACATCAAAAAGAATTTCCAGAGGGGTTATACGCAAGTTCTCTTATCCTGCTGGCACAAGGCTCTTCTTTTTACAGAAGAAAGATAGGACACTTGGGCCTTGTATAAACTACTGTGCCTTCAATGCCAATACCATCAAAAACTGCTACCCACTGCCTCTCATCACTGAGCTCTTTGACCGCCTTCAGGGAGCACAGATCTTCACAAAGCTAGACCTCCAAGCAGCATATAACCTAATTTGAGTTAAAGAGGGGGATGAATGGAAGACAACGTTTAATACCAGGGATGGGCTTTACGGGCATCTTGTGATGCCCTTTGGTCTCTGTAATGCTCCGGCTGTTTTTCAACACTTTGTGAATGATGTTTTTCATGACCTGCTTTACATCTGTGTTGTGGTGTACTTGGATGACATCCTGATTTCCCCTGACTTGTCCATTCACAGACTGCATGTCCGTTTACTGTACCGGACTGTATGCAAAGGCTAGGAAGTGCTTGTTTTAACTTCCCTAGGTGCGCTTTCTGGGCTAAATTGTTACCAAAGAGGGCCATTACACTGCGGCCTTAAGGCTACTCAGCGTTTCCTGGAATTTATCAATTATTACGGCAATTTATTAGTAATTATTTCACGCTGGTTGCAAATCCTAAGAACTGGCCCTCTGAGACTATACTCTGGCTTTGCATGGCCCTCTGAGGCTACTCTGGCTTTCTAAGCTTTTCTTTCCTGTCCAGCCCTTGTTAGGCCAGATTTTACCAAACCTTTCTCCATCGAGGTTGATGCCTCCTCTATCGCAGTGGAGCTATTGTTTTCCAGACCCCCACTGGAGCCAGACGCCCATGTGTGTTATTTTCTAAAAAGTTATCACAGCAAAAAAATAATAAATATATTGGAAACAGGGAACTCCTAGCCATCAAGCAAGCTCTGGAAGAATAGCACTATTTTTTGGAGGGTTCCCCTCATAGGATCACTATTTTTACGCATAAAAGAACCTCCAGTATCTGCAGTCTGCTCGCCGTCTTAACCCCTAGCAAACCTGTTGCTCTTTGTTATTTTCTCATTTTGGTTTTGTGATTACCTTTAAACCGGGGCACATGGGTGGACACATGGCTCTAAACTTTCTGGTCACCCGAGCACACACAGAACCTTTTCATTTTTCTCTACAACACTGGTGGCCCAATCTTCATAAGGATGTGACAGGCAATGTCAAGGCCTGTTCTGTCTGTGCTCACCTGTTCCCCTATTTCACCCTATATGGGAAATCTTTCGGTATGTCCACTCATATCGTGAGGTGCAATTTACGTCCTGTTTCTGGAAGGGCTTCTGCAAATCACTGGACATTTCAGAGCTCTCCTCAGCCTATCACCCACAAACCAATAGGCAGACGAAAAGGGTCAAAAGGACTTGCAGCAATACCTTTGAGCCCTTGTATATGCCCACCATGATGACTGGGTGGCTCTGCTACCTTAGGCAGAGTTGGCCCATAATATTCATGTCTGCACCAGCACCAAGAAGTCTCCATTTTTTAATCTATAGCAAACAACCTCGCCCTCTGTCTCCTACACCCTGCTCAGCTGAAGTACCCGAACTCTGCGCACTGCAGAGGGACTTCAACCATATTTGGGCTTCAACCTCAGAGCACCTGGAAGCACCTCAGAGAACCTCAGAGCACCTAAAAGAAGTTTGCTGATCGGCGTTGCGGTAAGCTGCCTCTTCTCCAACCTGGGGACAAAGCCTGGCTCTCCGTATGGAATATTCGTTGCAGGGTGCATTCTCTGAAGTGTGCTCCACATTTTATTGGACCTTATGCAATTTTTGCCAAGGTTAACCCAATTTGTTACGCCTTCCCCTACATCTCAAGCTGCCAAATGTTTTTCATGCGTCTCTGCTTAAGCCGTTGGTTATGAATTGCTTTTCTCATCCCTCTCCCCTGGCTACTCCTGCGCCAGATTCTTCTCAGGAATATAAAGTCAATCAAATTTTGGATTCCAAAATTTCTCGCAAGAAGCTTATTTACCTGATTGACTTGAAAGGTTTTGGTCCAGAGCAGAGATTGTGATCCAGCTGCAGATGGGTCTGCTTCTCTTCCTGCTAAAAAGTTCCATCTTCGCTTCCCTCTAAAACCTGGACCTTGGTGGGTGGGGAGGACCTGGCCTTTCTTGATAATTCTTCTGCCTAGTGATTTGGTACCGTGTTTCATTCTGCCCACTCTGGTGTGCCCAAGGACCATAACCTGGCACAAACCAGCAGCACAACATCCTAACCACTAAAGGCACTGGAGAAGACCTGGTTACGGCTTAGACTCTGCGCCTTGGCCCTCAGGGGCCCTCTCAGAGGAGTGCCAGGAATAGAGTAAACTGGTATTATATCTTCCCCTAGTTTTCCTTTTCATGACTACTTCTCTTGACAGCACATTTTCCTCCCTCCCGTCCCAAGTGTGTTAAAGAACACCTGCAGGCCAGTTATTGGTTACTTTTATAGCCTAGGGAGGGTGACACTTTGGACATTGAGGGGTGGACCAGTGCAAGATTTGTGTGGCAATAAGTCAACTTATCAACAAAAACAGAAAAAACAAATGAAAGCCTGAGTCAGCCATGTCCTTGCAACAAGTATAGAATTGGGGTAGGGAAGGGAGGGACTGGAGAGGGTGAAGAAATATGGGGGAGCGGCTAAGGGAGCAGTATCTTCACGTAACAATTAATAAGGGCTGTGAATATGATGTGATCAGCGCACCACCTAAATGGGAAGTTATGGGATAATTGAGGAACAAACCTGTGAGGTGGAGAAATATTCATAGCCTCCATTTTAAAAAGATTTTCTTTGAAATTTCTGTGACAACCAAATCTATCCATTTCTTTAAGAATAGAAGGCAGGGAAGTGTGGAGCTGTGTAATATATATAAGGACATCGTCAGCATAGAGGGCTAGCTTATGGTGGTGAGATGGAGTACGTACAACCTGGATTGAGGGGTTGGATTGAATAGCGATGACTAGGTGTTCCATCACCAAGGCAAAGAGAACGGAAGACAATGGGTACCCCTGTCTAGTACCATTGTGGATGGATCCCATTGACTAATATTTTAGTTGTTAGCGTGAAACACAGAGCCATGATTTTTGCATGATTTTTTGGTGGGTCCCAGGCCAATCTGCTGTAAAGTCTGTTCCAGAAATAGCCAATTAACCCTATCAAAAGCTTTTTTGGCATCAACAGAGAAAAGGCAAGCTGGCATTTTGTGCTTCTGGATGTAAGAGATAAGATGTAAGGTCCGGGTAGTGTTATCCCTTGCGTCTCAGCCGGGGATAAAGCCCACCTGGTCTCTATGTATCAAGAAGGGGAGCAGTGGCGCTTAACCAGTAGCTATAATTTTTGCATATAATTTGAGATCAAGGTTAAGGAGTGAAATAGGGCAATAACTCCCACAATAGGCTTCATCCTTCCCCAGTTTAGGTAAAACCGCAAAGTTTGTGAGGAGCATGTCAGGGGAGAATCAGTGTTCCCTATCCACTGCATTGAATTTATTATTATTATTATACAGCGCCATCATATTATGCAGCGCTGTACATAGTCGTGTCACTAACTGTCCCTCAAAGGAGCTCACAATCTAATGTCCCTACCATAGTCATATGTGATTATTATAGTCTAAGGTCAATTGTTAGGGAGAAGCCAGTTAACCTAACTGCATGTTTTTGGGATGTGGGAGGAAACCGGAGTACCCGGAGGAAACCCACGCAGACATGGGGAGAACCTGCAAACTCCATGCAGATAATGTCCTGGCTGGGGATCGAACCTGGAACCTAGCGCTGCAAAGGCCGGAGTGCTAACCCCTGAGCCACCGTGCTGCCTGTTCTAGTGATAGTGGGCAGAAGAAGAAGTATAATAAAAGAAGTATAATAAAATCGAGGGGTATAGCCATCAGGGCCAGGACATTCACCGGATTGGAAAGATTTGATAGCCGCCAGGAGTTCTTCAGACCTCAAAAGGGCATCCAGTTGAGCGGAAGTGGAAGTGCTCAGTGTAGGGAGTGCAATCTCTTGAATATATGACTGTATGTGTGCAGTTGAAGAATGGGAGGGGGGAATAGGTTGTGAGGAGGGTAGATCATATAATTTGGCATAAAAGGTCTCGAATTCTTCAGCAATGTCTCTGTTGCCGTTCACCCGGGGCCCACCGGCGTTAATGAATGGAATGGATGCCTTAAGGGATCTAGGGTGAATAGTATGGGTAAGATGCCTGCCACATTTATTAGCAAATTCATAATACTGTCCTCTCGCCTTATCTCTGGCAATCATTGGGAGTCCAGAATACGCAGTAGCTCACGCCATGCTTTAGAGAGGTCCACTAGAGTGCTCGGCAACAGATCATGTTTAAGAACAGCCTCCAGGTTTGCTATATGGGAAAGGAGACGTTGAATTTGGGTGGACCTCGCTTTTTCAAGTGGGAGCCGTGTTTGATGAAAACCCCACACAGGACACATTTTAAGGCAACCCATTGGGTGATTGGGTGTGTAGTATCTTGTGCGTGTATCAAGCCAAAAGTAGTATTAGTCTCATTTACCTCAGCTAAGCAAACTGAGTCACTCAGTAAGCTATCTTTGAGTGTCCATGAGCCTCTGGGACCTCTCTGGTGGGTAAAAAAGTGAATTCTACATGAACAGGGGTGTGGTCAGACCATAATTGCAAGCCTATTCTGGATCTAGGTTGAAAATCAAGCAGAGTATGTGCAATTAGAAAATAGTCTATGCGATTGTAAGTGTTATGGGCACAGGAATAAAAGCTGTAATCCCTGCCAGCAAGGTGAGAGATGCACCATGCATCCACAACACCTACTAGTCTATACCACAGCTGTCTAATTTTAAGAGCCAGTGCGGGGACCACCGACCAACCTCCCTGATGAGGTATCATTTTGCGGAACTAAAGGGACATTAAAATCTCCGCCCATAACCATGACCAAAGCGCTCTAAGTCAGATATCAACTGGGTAAAAAAATCGAGTTGGTCTTAATTAGGAGCATATACATTACCAATGGTATAGATCTGAGTAGTGAAGCGTATATACTTTTCGTCAAACTAAAAGTGTGTGTGTGTTTTATATCATGGATGGTATTAAATCTCTATACACTGCCGCATGTTGAAAGCAGCAAAAGCAGACTGTTTGTAATGGATTGTCATTACTGATAGTGTTTTTAATCTATACCGTCCATCCGGTAGAACCTTTTACAGTACTGTTAGGCATCCTTGTTATCAAGTGATCCACATTATCCACATAATTACGACACATCAGAACACGAGTGGCCTGCCATTTACTGATAGTGTGTTTAATCAATACCATTCATCTGGTAGTGTCGATTATAGTGCCATTAGTCAGCAATTTCCACATACTCATTATTACAACACATCAGAACACAAGGCATCCTTGTTATTTTACACATAATACAACCTTTAATTATTAGAATTTTAATATTCAGTCATTTATCACCCATCCTTTGTGTGTAACACTATCCTTTTGATAGTGTATTCACTTTTGATATGGTTTGAATGAGTTTTGTCAGCGCACAATAACAGGGTGAAAAAATGCTAAAGCCCGGGTGAGACATATATTATTCTGCCATATTTATACTTTACAGTGCTAGTAACTGATATTTTTTACAATTAGGTCGAATAAGGGAAAATATATATGATATTTTGTTTTGTTTGAAAGATGCAAAATCAGACTGGTTGTAATGGATTGTCATTACTGATAGTGTGTTTAATCTATACCACCCACCCCCCGTGAAGCATCTTACAGTACCATTAGGCAACAATTTATACATACTCATAAATACAACACATCAGAACACAAGCCCCCGCCCTCTCCCTTAGCACGTGTAGTTAGGTTGCGCACAACCTATAAAAGCACATTCTACTAGTTTTCAGACTGCATGCAACACTTAACACTTCAAAAGAAAGTAAGATTATTTATTGTTATTCATTTGTATTTATTCATTTGTAATTATTTGTATATATATATATATATATATATATATATATATATATATATATATTTTTTTTTTTTTTTTTGTAACGTTTGTCGCATATTTTTCTGCCGTCTTTTATATTTTATACATAATATGTTTACGTTTACCAGTTTAATAATTTTTCACACACATTTATGTATTTTACCCATTTTATGAAAAATCATAGTTCTACCCAGAGGGTTTTAGCTGGTTGCTACGCCCAGCTGCTGTGCCTACCCCGCCCACTCCTCCTTGGCAGCTCTCATCCTCTGTTCAGATCTCAGTGAGGCTGCTCTGTGCCATCTGTGCTCTGTGTCATCCGTTCAGAGGATTGCTGCTGGGATGAGAGGTGAGCACACACAGTTCAGCCTTCATGTGAAGGGGACACAGGCACCCCCGCCCCCATCCCATAGCACGAGCTGGGATTTCTATTTTTAAAAAAATCTGCCTGTGAAATGTATCCACTGCTAGAGCTGTCTGTGAAGTCTGCATGTCATTCTGCATCCTCACAGTTCTCTAAAACTGTATGTCACAATGACCTGTAATTTTCAGGGTGCACAGGGGACCCTCATTTATACTAGTTACTACAATTTCAGCCCCCTAGCTTTAAAGAATTTCAAGATATGGGGGTCACAAATGTAAACAGTTATGAAAATTGAACTTTGGGGTTGTTGTTTTAGAGGAAAGTGCAACCAGGAGTCCTAAACTGAAAATGCAAATTTGGGACCCCGGAGCCACTAACATAGCAAGGAGCATTGGGGTGGGGCCCCTAAATATATACTTACCTGTCACAAATCTATACCTATGAAACCACTGTCTGCTTCTCTTCTTTGAAGCCCAATTTCTCTGAGGTGGGAGTACAAAACTGAAAATTTATGTGGAAGTGGCAGGCAGATTCTCCCCTTACAATCTTATTACTACAGCATCATTAGAACATAAAACACTCTGCCCATCAAAATGGGCTTCCCTGCCCTGTTACACATTCCTGTCCACTTATCTAACATTTTGAACTTCAACTGGGGAATGGGGAGATGTAAGAACCCAAAAATATAGGTACAAGTGGGGAACCTCTGTGACTAACATCCCCTAAAACTTCATCACTATGGCATCATTAGAAAATGAACTCTGCCCACTAAAATTTAATGAGATTGAGGTACTGGAAGGTTACAGTCGTGTAACAAGGAAGTGCATTTTGATGGACAGTTTTTTTTTTTTAATGTTGTATTGATGCCATGGTGATGAAAGGTGATAGCCACATGTGTCTCCCACTTCCACCTATATTTTTGTTTCCCTGCACCTCTTAATTCTAGGGTAATTGGGGTTTGAGGTAGAGATGCAGACAGATATATGTAACAGAGCAAGCAGCACATTCTGCTAGGTAGAGATTTATGTTCTCATAATGCCATAGTAATTACATTTTAGAAAGGTTTAGCCACAAGTGTCCCCCACTTGCACCTACAGTTTAAGTTTATTATGTCCCCACGTGTACCTTAAAATTTCAAGTCAATACAACCAACGGTTTAAGAGATCAGAAGGTTTGAACACAGCAAGTTGTTAAGCTGCAGAATATGACAAGCAGCCTTTACACTCACATTGCTATCACACTGTGCTGCTGATGACATCATTACACACTGTGGATAAACGCCACAGACAGTGTTTTTATATAGAATATGGGCAGTAATGAGAGGGGATCACTGGCTGTCTAGTCCCCATCTGATATCACATGCATGATGCTTTTAAAGCATCGCCACGTTTTTAATATCATATTAAAGACTGACTTTCTCTGTTATATAATGGAAAAATGTGCATTTTTTTTGTTTGTTTTTACACTTTTGTGGAGAGGGCCTCTCAGCCTTCAGGCTTCACTTCTATTTCGGTAAAGACCAAAGGGGAAATCTGCAGCCTCCTGGGATATTTGTTTCACATATCCCAAGAGGCTCTGGGCTGCTCCTTGTGTGCATGCATCTTCAGAGGCTTTCTTATAATGTAAAAAAAAGTGTTCATCTCATGCATGCTCAGTGCAAGGCAGCACTAGACGTACAAGTGAGCATTAGAGAAAAGGTGGAAGCTGAGCCAGCATAGGCCTGCTGGGCTAATGTTGTAAAAGAATCAAGTGAAAAAAAAATGTTTTCACAAAAGTTCACTTTAACTAAATATAGACACAGAAGCACATCTGAAGTTAGGCTGAATTCACACCGGCAGTAAGGTTACATTTGTCCATTCCTTATGCTAGGAACCAATGCGGTTTAAAAACTTCTAGCTCTGAAAAAGCCCAGAACTTACCACCTGTTACTAATCCTAGGTGCCTAGCAGTTGCCAGAAGTCATTTAGAAGGGGTAAATGTTTTTTGCTGCTAATATGAACTAAGCCTAACTTGTTACACCACATTCGTTATACTATTACACTACTACAAAGGAATACACTCTTAAAACTTAGAACACTAGTGAATTGGGCCACAATACATGGCATAGGACAGTTGTGGCAAAATACATAGAATAGAAAAATTGAATATACTAACGGGGCAGGCTTTACAAAGTTGTAACAAATCATTGGGAGAAGGTAGAACACTGAAACAATAGGAGGTTACTGATTACCCATGGCATAAACAACTTGGAGCACTAAATTTGCCGTGTTTTGCCACACCCCTTTTTTTACCACCCGTCTGCAGCTTCCCACCACCCTGCTGAAAAAAATTTCTGGGGAGAACACTGAAAATGTTATAAACACATTTTTAACAATTTTACAAATTTTACAATTTTACAATAATAACAGCATTATTATTCAATCATTTCACATATATATATATATATATATTTTTTTTTTTTAACGTTTAGTTGCATATTTTTCTACTGTTCATATAATTTTAAACATAATATGTTTACGTTTAACAGTTTGATAATTTTCCAAGCTCTTCATGTGTTTTAACTGTTTTATGAAAAATATTATAAAAACGCTTTTACCAATTTTATAAACAGCATTAATATTCAATTATTTATATATTTAAATATAATATTTTAAACAAATCATTTTAGACTTTATTCATATTTAAAGCAATGTACGGGGATTTCATTTCGGATTCTCAAATGCTGCTGTGTGATGTTATTCCTGAAACCCCCGTGTTATACCCCGAAGACGCGCATCACTTTCAGACGGTCAGTGGAGATAACAGTTTGCAGTTCCTTTCAGACTTTCAGAATCCAGAGGCTGCGCTTCGTCATCTCAAATGACCGGTAAGGGCTGTCACCATATACGTAATAACGTTATTGATGTTTCTTATATATTGATCGTGTTAAATTTCCCAACACCTAATTTTAGGAGCACCCGGTGATGATGTTCTAAGGCCAGTAAACAGCTCAACGGCTATAAAAAATAACACGGCATCGTCGAGTACATGCAAATCTGAACCCCGCAAGGAGGTAAAAAAGAATGTGTTACTAGCCATTATCAATTTGACAACACCAACGACAGCCAAATTAGATCAAGAGCTCGAGCAGTCCAAAACCACGTAAGGCACAATGGGCCCTATCTGTGTTATTGATGTAGTCTAATGTTAAATGTCTTCTATAATTCGAATGCTCTTTTTAAATCCCCTCCACAGTAATGAAAAGAAAAACATATCCCTCAGATGTGTCTAGCGTCCATGCAAAGAAAACAAAGATTAACGGTAAGACGCTCTGACAGTCTCTGTAATAGTGATATCGATAGCTATAACTGTAAACCGGTCTTGATAATGTTCTCACCTCCTAATTTCAAATGTTCTGATGTTGGTGAGTGTTACGCAGATTGTGAAAAATACAGGACCGATAGACGTATCAGTACCACGCAATAGCGCAGACAGCAACTGACCGAATGAAAATTCCATAGAGCCGATTATCAATTGTCCTAATGCGCGTAAGTTGCAATAAAGCTTTTTTGCTATTTTAATGTAATGAGCCTGTTTAAAATACTTAATAAGGCATTTCTAATGTTGACTTTTTAAATTGACAGCAAAAAGAAAGAAAAATCGTCAAAAACTAGGGACGCTGTGTTACAAAGAAACAAAAATCAAACACCCGGCGATCAGAACCGTTATCACTGATAGTAGAAATTATTGGTCAAAAACAGAGATCTCCACAGGATGGTGAGCCAGCGGGCGTTATAAATGACATTTCAGGTTTTTGACAGGCAGAATGCAGTAGCACGCCCACACCTGTTGTTGACACACGTCCTTTGAATAGACGAATCACATTCAATACGCTAGAGGACCATCATTTGCATGCAACAGCATATCAGCAATTGTTCAGTATGCTGGGATGAAAATACGTACGCTGCATTGAGTTCTCTTGGTCGTTTCAACAACAAAATGTTACGTGTGACAAATTTCTTAAAATGTTGTGTGAGAGACTCTATGATTTTGGCGTTTAACAGCCCTAACAAATATAACGCCCAACAAATACATAATGCGCATAAAAAATACACAAAGCTAATTAGGCATCTCGATGCTATTGAAAAGGAGATGGTACGTAAGACTTAACTAGAAATGAGTGGCAGGGCAAATATCCTAAAAAAACAAAAAAATACGGGTGAGAGAGGGATCTAGAAAATTAAAACGGACTATAAAAATGTACTGGCATTTTTATAGGCACTGTTATATCAAAATGGTTACGCCAGCCTGCTAGCACAATGAGCCACCACCGCTTTCACAGGCACCAATCTGACCGTCTGAGCATTCAGATGCTACAAACAATCCCTCTTAACACCTTGACGATAAAACAGTTTATTTAGAGCATGTTTTTAATCAACAGTGTGATTAAACCGTCTTATGGTTGGGTGCGTCTTATGGTCCGAAAAATACGGTAGTCCTTATAAAGTTATTATTCACTTTGAACTTCCCTATAATACATCATATAACCTCTCACCATATATGATATTAATAGACTCTCAAGTGCATGTCCACACCCTACCTCTTGAACATTCTAAGGATGTCTATTCATGTTAACAGCACTTTTTGGTACACATACAACACATAATTCATTCCCAAGCACCGATATCATCAACAGTCTTTTCATTAATTAATACTTTTTCCTATGTTCTCCTCCCCTTCTCCTCCCACTCACCAACAATCATTCTATTACATGCCTTAGGTGTCCCTCAGTACCCTCCCCCCCCCCCCTTTCCAAAGTGCCAATGTCACAAAAACCATCAACAATCATTTTATTCATTAACACATATCCCGATGTCCTCCTCCCCCTCCCTTCCCACTCACCCACAGTCACTAAATCACAATCCTAGGTTTTCCTCTGTAATATCCCCTTCTCTCCTGTCCTCCTCCCTTGACGTACCATTGCCCTTAGCAGGGGACCAAGCGCCCACCCTTATTGGCAGCGTACAGGAAAGTCCTTCACCGCCCAACGGTCGGCTTCCCTGTCCCGTTTGGTTCACAGCAATCAGCTGTGAGCCATTGAACTGCCAATCATTTAAATATAAGCGGTTCAATAAGGCTTAGCACGAGTAGGGGTGGAAATGAGCACCGGTTTGCCCACTGCATATGCGCATGGTCTAGCGCATGCCCAGTGGTAGGGTTGTTGTTCAAACTCAGGGCGTCCTAATGTTCGACCCGAATATGACCGTTCAAATTCGGGTCGACCCAACCCGAATTTTGTTGGATTCGAAGCCCAGAATTCGACCCTCCCACAATGCCTAGGGACCTCCCCCATGATGCCTAGGGGCCCTCCAATAACAGGAGGGATGCTCCCCTCCATGTTTGTTGTGGAAGGTTTGCTGTCTGTCACTGCATGCCACACAGGCAGCCATTGGCCTATATAAGGCCAGGGCGTCCCTGCATTTACCACTCCTGACAGAGATTTGCTAGCATCACAACCTCTCTGTACTGCTTGGCTTGCTTTGTCAAAGTGAAAAAAAGTGCTTTACTTTGTTAGACTGTGTCACACTCACACTATTAGTCAGATAGATTGTTGGATTGTACTGTATTGGTGCAGTCCTGAAATATACTGTACTCAGATAGGTAGAGTGTTTCACTGTTAGCTAGCTAGCTAGATAGATAGATAGATAGACAGATAGATAGTCAGTCAGTGTGTTGCATACACACAGCCAGAGGCAGGGTACCCTCCCTGACTGCGTGCACAGTAACACACTCGTACTGAGAAACAGACGCAGTGTATACTGCAGTATATAGTTTGTATACTGTGCTGCATATTACAAGCCTCACAACTGAAGGAAAGTGCTGCATACAACACACACAGCGCACTTGGATTTTTTGTGTCAACCCCCCAATAAAAACATCAACTTACTGTACAAATTTACATATACATATAGCATATTAGCTACAAAGTATTTTGCAGGGTGTCAAGCCACACCAAAAAATATCTACAATGTCTGGCCAAAGAGGAAAGGCAGCTTTGGCAGGGGTGGCAATCAAAGCAGTATGAGTTTGTTTTTAGCTGCCGACCCAAGACCAAGAAGGCCACACCATGAACAAGACATAGTAGAGTACATGACCCAGCCTGGGTCAAGTGGTTGTACCCCCTCTTCATCACAGTCCCAGACACAGGCCTTACAGCTGTCCCAAACAGTCCATGATACACCTGTTCC
Organism: Pyxicephalus adspersus; assembly: GCF_032062135.1. Classification (NCBI taxonomy): domain Eukaryota; kingdom Metazoa; phylum Chordata; class Amphibia; order Anura; family Pyxicephalidae; genus Pyxicephalus; species Pyxicephalus adspersus. The sequence goes on from NC_092860.1 coordinate 62,821,375, forward strand.
TCCTAGTTCTTAATCAGCGCATGGAAAGTCACGTGTACATCAGTATGTAGAGGAATCCCACAGAAGGATTGTAGAGGCGGATCTACAAGCATTCCTTCAAGATGCTCAGTTGTTTTACTCATCTGACAAAGAGGGTCAGTTCATAGGCTTTCCCCCCCACTTACTTTTCACCAGAACACTCTGAGCCAGAGGAGCCAATTCAAACTGGCTCCAAAAGGCCGCTGCTTACTTTCAGCACATATAGGGAAACTATCTCTTCTGATGATGATGATGATGATGTACTTGATCCGACATGGGGAGAACAAGAAGATCACCACAGGCAGGAAGAAGAGGAGGAGGAGGAGGAGGAGGAGGAGGTTGCAGAGCGTCCCTCAAAGGGGGAGAGGGAGGAAGAGGGTAAAAGCTGCCCATACTCTGCATTCTTCAATTACCAGTGAGGCAAGTCATAGTCGTAAATCGTTGGAAGCTGTCACAACAGCTATGCCTTAACAATCGCGGATAGCCACCACGAGCACCAGCTCCAGAGCACCTTTCGGCCCAGTTAGATGTTCGCCCATGTGGGCATTTTTTGATGTTCATAGTGATGACAACACAATGGTCATCTGCAAACTGTGTGCTCAACACAACGAGGAAAAAACCCAAACAAACTTAGAACAAGTTGCATGAGCACTCATTTAAAAAGACACCACCCGGTAACCTGGCGGGAACACCTGGTCAAAGCACAGAGCTCTGTGCAACCACCTCCGCCCAAGAAGCAAGCTCAAACTGCTCGATCTTCCTCCGCTGCCTTTCCTCTTTCTGCCACCAAAGTTACCCGTGCTGCTGCCAGCAATCTGAGTGGGGCATGTAGCCGAGCATTACCTTTTTCAGGCTCCACCAGTGGTGAGCAGGAGCTCCAACGCAGATCAGCTGCTGTTTGTCGCACTGCTAGCAGTCAAGACCAGGCATCATTGCCATCCCCCACAACTTCTACCCCATTGTCCAATCTTTCCATGGTTAGCATTAGCAGCATCTAACCTTCCGTCCCCCAGATGCTGGAACGCAAGAGGAAATATGGCCCAAATGACCCCAAAACAAATTTAATAAATGTGGCAATTGCACAGCCGATTGCGTTAAAGCTCCTCCCTTACCAGCTGGTGGACTCCAATGTGTTCCATTATGCATTCCTCTGCGCAAACCCAAAGTACAATATGCCTAAGCGACAGTATTTTGCAGAAAAATGTGTTCCTGCTTTGCATGAACACGTGCAGAGCAATGTGTCCATGGCCCTGCAGCACTCCGTTTCTGGCAAAGTGCACCTGACAACCGACAGTTGGTCGGGCAAACATGAGTGGGAAGATATATTTCCTATTCAGCTCACTGGGTAACTTTGGTGGCAGCAGGGGAAGATCCAGCTGCAGCAAGGCCTGCATACCTACCTCCGCTCAGAGCACATCGCCATACAATTTCCTCCTCAACCTCCACTTCCACCTCCTCCTATGACCCTTGTGCCTCAACCTCTTCCTCCAGGGACACTCTTCCGTGGAGACCTAGCACCTCCTATTCGGCAGCATCTGTTCACCGCCAGCAACAACCTGCAGTTTGCTATTTCGGTGCACAATTCAGACGTTGCCACGCAATCCTGAGGTTGCAAAGCCTGGGTTCCCTCAGCTACACGGGCACAGCCATTCTAAGTGCCTTGCGGGAGCAGGAGGACATATGGCTAACTCTCAGGAAGGCAAGGTTGTGTGTGACAATGGGGCCAATCTGCTGGCAGCCCTGCGTTGTGGGACTGACTGACTCATGTCATGAACCTGATAGTACAGCGCTTCCTTAGAAATTACCCAGGCCTCCAGCCGCTGTTGCTGAAGGCCAGAAAGTTGTCAGCGCATTTCTGCAGGTCGTACACAGCCAGTGCCAGACTGGTGGATTTACAGCGAAATCTCAACCTGCCAGTGCACCGGTTAATTTGTGATGTGGCCACACGTAGGAATTCCATCTTTTACATGCTGCAGCAGCTGCCTGAACAACAGAAAGCGGTGGTGGATTACGTGGCAGAGACTGTTCGTTTCAGACGTATACCTACACTACCTTTCTTCAGCCCTGCACAGTGGCTGCAAATTGAGGACTTGTGCACTGTATTGTCACCTTTTGAAGAAGCCACCAGGATGATCAGCAGAGATCAGGCCTGTGTCAGTGACGCCATCCCCATCCTATGCCTGCTGGAACAGATAATGGTTGATCTCGGGCACGACACAGAGCAGAGGCTGCATCAAGAGATGATGTTTCAAAGATCATCTCGGAAATGCGTGCCTACTACGCATAGTGCGCCACAAATCAAGAAAGAGGAAGAGGTGGAAGAGGATGAGGAGGACATTGCAGGCATGGGACAAGGGGAGGTAGGGGCAAAGGAGGAAATTGAGGGTACATGGCATCCATTCACCCAAACACAAGGCGGCATGTTCCATGGACGGCAAGACCAGGCAGAGGAGGAGGAGGACGACGACCCTGTGCTGCTGTTCGACCAACAGGAGTGTGGGTCCAGAATTACCTCAGCTGTGGGTAGTTTGAGCCACATGACAGCCTTCATGCAGGAGTGCATAGCCAAAGATCCACGCATAAAACACATAAAAACAAAGAGTGATGACTACTGGATTGCTACGTTACTGGATCCACGTTACAAGCTTGAGATACAACTGATCTTGCCCCAATACAGGGGACCTAAAATGCAGAACTACCAACTTGTGCTCAGCCTTTCCAGCTGCCAGCAGCAGCAGGGATCCCTAAGGCAGTTCCACCAGCCATGGGAGCCAAACAACTGCTTTAGACGGCATGGGTGGCAGCAGCAGTAGAGGTCGTCTAAGCCAAACTATGGAGGCCTTTTTTCAGCAGAAGCAAGCTGCCAGTCGTGCAGCAATTGCCAATGACACTCAGCAGCAGTATTCAGTGATGGTGCAGGAATACCTGAGCTTTGCATGGGACATCTGCAACTTGCAAAGCCAGGACCCACTGGGCTACTGTGTATCCAAGCTTGAACAGTGGCTGGAGCTGGAAGAACATGCCATTCAGATCCTTGTCTGCCCAGCTGCAAGTGTGTTATCTGAAAGAGCGTTCAGTGCAGCTGGGGGCGTAGTGAGTGACAAACAGATTCGGCTCTCCGCAGATAATGTCGACCGAATCATTTTTATTAAAATGAATAAGGCTTGGATGGGCAATGACTTCAACACCCCCTCTGCAGAGTGTACTGATTATTCGTCAACTGCTACACGGCCTGCTGACACCTTGATGGGAAGAGCACGTTCACAGCCTTTTGGCATCTTCTTCTACTCCTCCCCCTAGTGGCCCTCTACCTGTACTCTGCCTCTGAGGTCTATAACTTGCAATGGAGCTGTGTAACTGGCTAATTTTATTTACTGAGCATCTACCTCAGGGCCCTCTGCCTCTATCTACTTTGAGGCCTATATTACTTGTAATGGAGCTGTGTGAATAATAATTAATTGTATTTTTAGTAAAGAAATTTATACATTTTTCTGTCCTTTCGGATAGATAGCAAGCGCTATCAAAAATAAATATCTGTATTTGTTTTTACAGAATACCATAAGTTTTTCTGGGTTTTTTGATAGCAAGTAGGATCAGAATGAAATATTTGTATTTTTTTACAGAAATACAGAAATGTTTCTTTTTATTTTGATAGATTGCTAGTGGTATCAAAATAAAATATCTGTATTTTTTTTACAGACATTTTTGTTTATTTGGGCAGATTGCAAGTGGTATCAGAATTAACTATCTGCATTTTTTACAGAAATACAGATATTTTTATTGACTTTTTTTATAGATAGCAAGTGGTATCACAATTAAATATCTGTAATTTTTTACAGAAATACAGAAAATTTTCTGTTTATTTTGATAGATTGCAAGAGTTAGCATAAATTATGATAACTCTTGCAATCTATCAAAATAAACAGAAAAATGTATGTATTTCTATAAAAAAAGTACAGATATTTAATTCTGATACCACTTGCTACCTATAAAAAAAATCAATAAAAATATCTGTATTTCTGTAAAAAAAAAATAGATATTGAATTCTGATAACCACTTGCAATCTCTCCAAATAAACAGAAAAATTTCTGTATTTCTGTAAAAAAAAAAAAAATATTTAATTCTGATGCCACTTGCTATCTATCAAAATAAACAGCAAAATTTCTGTATTTCTGTAAAAAAAATACAGATATTTAATTCCGGCTACAACTTACTATCTTTCAAAAAAGCCATAAAAATTGATGTATTTCTCTCAAAAAATACAGATATTTAATTATGAATCAAATATAAATATCAGTAGTTTTAGAGAGCAATGCAGATTTTTTTTTATGGCTATTGAGATAGATAGCAAGTGGGATTAGAATTAAATATCTGTATTTTCTTATTTTTTACAGAAATAAAGAAAATTTTATGGGTTTTTGGATAGATACTGTCTTTTGTGATATATTACAGGAGGTATAATTTAGGATACCTCTTGCAATATATCACAAAAAAACTAAACATTTCTGTATTTATAGATAAAAAATACAGATATTGTTACAGATACAGATTTGCTAGCCCTTGGTATCTATCCTAAAACCCAAAAAAATGTTGGTATTTCTCTCCAAAAAATACAGATATTTCATTCTGATCCCACTTTGCTATAAATCTCCAAAGCCATAAAAATTTCTATATTTCTCTCCCAAAAATCTAGATATTTAATTCTGATAGCATTTGTTATCGATTCAAACGACCATAAAAAATTCTATATTTCTCTACAGAAAATACAGATCTTTAGTTCTGATCCCACTTTGCTATATATCCCTAAAGCCATAAGAATTGATGTATTTCTCTACAAACAATACAGATATTTAATTCGGATAGCACTTGATATGTATCCTAAAAACCCATAAAAATGTATGTATTTTTGTGAAACAAATACAGATATTTAACTGTGATAGCACTTGCTAGATATCCACAAATGATGAAAAATATATGTATTTTCCCGCGGATTACACCAAGCCCATTCCCTTTTATGTGGTTTCACTAGATAGTAGGTATGGAAAGTGTGATTTTTCATTAATCCATTCATGTCTCAATTAGCTACAGCATCTACACTGTCCATAAAGGTGATGGCCTCAACCTCCACTGCAGTCCATGCTCCGTCACAGGGCCCACTGCCTCCTACTCCTGCTGTTACTGCTGCTGCCTTCCCAGTACCCAACTCTAGATGCAAGATACTAATGCCGTCCACAATCCGTCTCAGAGCCCACCACCTCCTTCTGTAACTGATGTTGCTGCTTGCCCAGTACCCGACTGTAGATGCCAGATACTAATGCCATCCACACTCCGTCTCAGAGCCGAACGGGTCCTCCTCCTGCTGTAACTGATGCTGCCGCCTGTCCAGTACCCAACTCTAGATACCAGATACAAATGCCATCCAGGCTCCGTCTCAGAGCCCACCGCCTCCTCCTCCTGATGTAACTGATGCTGCCCCCTGCCCAGTACCCAACTCTAGATGTCAGATACTAATGCCGTCCACACTCCGTCTCAGAGCCCACCGGGTCCTCTTCCTGCTTTAACTGATGCTGCCGCCTGCCCAGTACCCAACTCTAGAGACCAGATACTAATGCCATCCACACTTGGCCTAAGAGGCCGCCGCCTCCTCCTCCTTCTGTCAGTGCTGCTGCCTGCCCAGTAACCAAATCCCATTGCCAGTTACTAATGTTGTCCACACTTCGTCTCAGGGCCCACCGCCTTATGCTGTTACTGCTGCTGCCGGCCTAGTACCCAATTCTAGATGCCAATTACTAATGTCATCACCATTTTGTCTCAGGGCTAAATGCCTCCTCCTCATGCTGTTACTGCTGCTGCCTGCCCAGTACCCAACTCTAGATGCCAGTTACTAATGCCGTCCACACGTTGTCTCACAGCCCGCCACCTCTTCCTCCTGCTGTTACTGCTGCCGTCTGCCCAGTACCCAGCTGTAGATGACAGTTAACAACGCTGTCCATGCCGCATTTTACAAAGTTACAGCTCGCAGATAGGAAAAGGCAGTCCACTACACAGCAATGTCTCCAGGAGCTACAGCTTCTACACTGTCTATTTAGGTGATGACCTCAACCACTAATGCCGACCTTGCTTCGTTATGGGGCCCACCGCCTCCTCCTCCCAGTACCCAGCTCTAAATGACAGTTAATGCCATCCACACTTCTCAGGGCCCACCGCCCACTCTTCCTGCTGCCACATGACCACTGCCTAGTACGCAGCTCTAGATGCCAGACTAGACTCAACAGGGTCTTCCTCCCCCACTGATTCCCCCAAGCCCGTTCCGTTTCACGTGGTTTCACTACATAGTAGGTAAGGACAGATTGGAATCTCGTTCATCCATTCATGTCTCCAATAGCTATAGCTTCTACACTGTCCATATAGGTGATGGCCTCAACCTCTAATACTGTCCTTGCTCCTTCTCAGGGCCCACCGCCTCCTCCTCATGCTGTAACTGATGCCACCTGCCCAGTACCCAACTCTGGATGCCAGTTACCAATGCTGCCTACGATCCGTCTCAGGGCCCACTGCCTCCTCCTCCTGCTGTTGCCATCTGTCAGTACTCCATTCCTAAATATGGCATTACAGACATCTAGGTGGCATTGATGATGCACTACACCCAGCTCTAGATGCCAGTTACCAATGCCATCCGCGCTCCGTCTCAGTGCCCACCGCCTCCTCCTTCGGCTGCTGCCACCTGTCAGTTGTAACTTATAACAGAGCTGTGTAGCTGGCTAACTTTTTGACTGAAAGACCCCCCTCAGGGACCTCTGCCTGTACTCTGAAGCCTGTGTATGGTTTGTAACGGAGCAGTGAAACCTGGAGGCTAATTTTTTGACCAGAGGAACCCCCTCATGGCCCTCTCTGCTTCTACTCAGAGACTGGTATAAAATCCGGTATGTTCCCTTGACCGCCCCATAAAATGGCCTTGCCAGCAACAGAAAAAAGACTTCCTTATTTTTTTTCTTTACTTGTACAGTGTTGTGCAGAGATGGGGGAATCTTGACATGTCTTTTTAAATGTATTTATAGGCTGTAGAAGCACTACACAGTCCCGAAAAACAACCCAAAATTTTCCCCTATTGACTTTAATAGAGTTCGAATTCGACGTGCGATCACCCGAATAATTATGCATTATTCGACTGAATACCGGTCGAATCGAATAGTGAGCTATTCGACCAACACTACCCAGTGACACCCCCTAGACGCGGATCACCCAACTTTTTAAAGACGGGAATCTCTCATTCCCACTCTGATTCACAACCAAGCAGCACATCTGACTCCCGAACTCTGCAAGAGATTGGAATCTCCTCTATGCACAGGTACATACTTCCCTTACATACCATTTGATCCTATTTATCTAGTTATCCCACAATATTAGTTGCAACTTCATAATTTTCCCTTGCATTGACAACTGTAGGAAGCATTTTCTCTGTGACCAGGCAATTTTACTACTTTAAATTATTCCCTCAGTAATTCTCTATAATTTATTATTATTATTATTATTATTAATTACCCCAGAAGGGTATTTTAACAAACATAACAGTGTTCTCCCCAGAAAATTTTTCCAGCCGGGTGGCATAAAAATGTAGCCGGGTGGAAATGATTTATGGGCGTGGCTAATTTAAACTGGGCGTGTATAATAACAATGACATGCAGATATTATCAAAGATAGGAATTTATTACTTACAACAACTTCAGTTATAATAGAGGTGGACACAACTGGTTACCTTTTTTGTTGCATACATCCATGTGATGGAGGAAGTTAATGTAATTTCCTTCATTGCATACCTGATTTTAAATGTAGTGCAGCAGATTATGGTGGTGCCTGCAACCATGTCATCATGTGGTAATGCCCACATATGATGCTGAGATCTCCAAAACTGAAAGAAATAAAAATCCAGTAAATGAAAGGAGTGGGCCAAGGACAGCCCCACAGAGGTTGAATAGATCCACAGATGGAAGTGAATGGTTCCACAAGGGTGAATAATTCCTCAAGGAGTGAGCATCTCCAAAAAACGTGAACGTTTCCACAAGGGTGAACGGATCCAAAAACCTAAACTGTTCCACAAGGGTGAAGATATCCACAAAGAGTAAGCATCTCCGAAAACTTGAACGGTTCCACAAAGGATGAACAATTCCAAATGGGGTAAACTGCTCCAAAAATCTAACTGGTTCCACAAGGGTGAACAATTCCACATGGGGTGAACGGCTCCAAAAAACCTGAACGATTCCACAAAGGTGAACGGCTCCAAAAACCTGAACAGTTCCACAAGGATGAGCGGTTCCAAAAACTGGAACGGTTCGACAAGGGTGAAAAATTTCACATGCGGTAAACTGCTCCAAAAAGCTGAAGGGTGAACAATTCCACATGGGGTGAGCTGCTCTAAAAACTTGAACGTTTCCACAAGGGTGAACAGATCAAATATGTAAACCCTACAGAGAGTGCTCAATGTGAGTTCATATTAAATATTTATTCTTCGTTTCTTCCTAGAGGCCCAATTGTCTGCAGCTTTCTCATAATCAAAATCATGCGGATCTGGTCCCTCCAAAGAGATCATCATAAGGTTATTCAGTGTGATTTGATTCATGTACTGCCCCGCTCTCGTCGCTGCACAGCAGGTCCTGGAGAATGAGGGCGGGACTGTCAATGCTGTCTTAAAAGTCCCGCCCTCATCTTCTAGGATTTACTGAGCAGCGATGAGAGCAGGGCTGCTGATGTTCCGCTCTCATCGCAACTGTGAATTTTAAAACGAATGACAATGGAGCTGCTCCTGCCCTGCTGTCAATCCGATGACAGGGCGGGCGGCCCAGGGCAAAGTGCCGGGCGGCGCGCCCGGTAAAAAACCCCTGGGGAGAACTATGCATAACGTACTTTGTTTGATAATCCCCCTGTATATTGTCTCCCTAAACCATATGCCCAAATAATGTTAATACCAATTGTAAACCCCTGCACACACTACACCTTTACCCTTTTTCTGCTTTAGATACTATGGTGTGAAACCATAATTACCACCCGGGCAGTTTGCCCGACCTTGGTTCGGGGTAAGTAAACTTGCTACTATTGTTTACCCTGAACAAAGGTCGGGGTAGCTAAAAATATAAACAAGCGTTATATCGCAATCCAATTGTCAACATTGTATGACAATCTGATTACAACTGAAAAAAAATACTTACCTTGTCCCCGTAGCTCCTCCGGAGACGTCTTCTCTCTTCTTTCTTCATCCGGCGTGTGCAGTGACGATCTCTGGGGTCTCCCGGTGATGTCGCTACGTGCGTTGCTGCGGTTGGGAGGCGGGGCGGGAAATTCAAATAACTTTGCATTGAACTCAATACAAAAAAAGCTGTATTGATTGAGTCCAATACAAAGAAATCTTTATATATTATATATATATATATATATATATATAAGTATTATATATTATATAAGCTACTGTACAGGTACATTACATTATACACTATTTTTTTTTTTAAAGATTTTTTTTTTAAGTTTTATTAAAAAAAATGTTATTATTAAATTTATAAAATTTTGGACATATTTCGGTGAGTTATGCGGTAATTCGGTGAATTATAAGTATTTATTGAGTAATTCTGTGAATTATAGCCTACAATCTAAAATAAATTTCCATGCAAAAAATGTAACACTTTTTGCATGGAAGTACAGAAGTTCGGAAAAAATTTGAACACCTGGCGTTCGCGTACGCGTCCCTCGGCGATTCCTGATGTCAGTGCATGTGCCAGTCGACGGTGGGTCGTAGCCGGAAATTCAAATATTTTGTATTGGATTCAATACAAAATCCTGTATCCAATCCAATACAAAATAATACAAAATATATTTATGTGGTTTTATCTATAGGTATGTGACGTTGGACTCTGTTTTAAAATTTACCACACTAGGGAGGTATTTCAGAAAAATATATTACTATACAGCATATCGAATTATTGCATTTTCAGTATTTTTGATTTATTTATGTATTCTTGTTTAAGCTGATTTTTTTGTTTTTTATTTAATTTTATTTAAAGCAATTTTTTTTGGTTTTTTACATGACTGTGTGTTTCAAACTTTTTTTATATTCATGAAATCTACTAGACCCGTGTTTGGACATATTTCTGTAAGATACAGGTCTACAATAAAAAAAAAAATTTCATGAAAAACAGTGTACTGCTTTTGGTACAGAAATCTAGACATCAGTGAAATGCCCATGTGGTTAAATACTTACCTGGTGACATCCCTCACACAATGGTTCTAACTCATTCTAAGTAAGTAAGCCAGCACAACACTATCTACTTATAGATAAACTATCACATGGACCTATTGTACTAAGCTTCTTTTACACTTATGTCTGTACAACAGAAATATGTATTGACAGCAATGATGTCAATTTTTTTAGTTTAGCTTTGCAAACATACTGATATATATTTTTTTCGTTAGATATGTTAGCTTTGTATAGCGTAAATCAGTTTTCCAGTTGGTCTTCCAGTGCACAAAAAAGTCAGGAGCCTGTCTCTTCGAGTGTAACAATACCATTCTCCTATTCTGATGAGTATTTAGGCCCACTACACTCCAGAAATCATTTTTAAATTGTACTCACGCAGTCACGTGGGCCAAGGAGGGAGACTGCAGGTGAGTATTTAAGGGGACTCTGGAGGGCACGCCAGGTCAAGCAGATAACCAACCAAACATAGCCTCAACTCAATGAGCCGTTGGCATACAAAAAAGCCTCAACCAACAAAACACAAAAACTAGTGATGCCCATGTTAAATAAACAAAAACACACATCTTCATTTATTCAATAACACTATTAACCAACTAGCACTTGCCATCAGAAGGGAGTGCAATGTCTTTAAATAATGCTATTCAAAAAATCTTTAAAAAAAAACATTGAATATTTATCAGCTGAGTGAGGTGACCTTCCCCAGCAAGAAAATTAAGAAAAAGGAAAACAAAACATCTATTGCTGCTTGGGGTGTCACACTTACCTCTTCCTCACTAAAGCACAGGCATCCCTCTCCTGCGCATGCTTGCAGTTCTGAAGCTGGGTGCCCCTCTGTTTCCAAGTTTATCGATTCCGTCCAATCCGCTGGTCAATATAAAAGACAGCCCTGGCTATTTAGCTGGCTCTCAGACTGCACTTTGTATTCGTGCAACAAGTCGTGTCTCCTTTGGGTCTCCATTGTGCCGAGCCCTTAGTTCTGTGAAATAGTTCCTGTACACCTACTGCTTAATCCAGTGTTTCCTGTGTCCCGCTCCTGTGTTAACCCCTTGTTGTCCAGTCTGTTGGTTCCCTGGAAACTTCCCTGTGCTGTTCCTTTGTTCATGTCTGCATGTGGATATCCCTGCTTCTCCTGTGCCTCCTGCTGTTTCCAGCGTCTCCAGTTTTTCCTGTGCCCGCAGTGGCCCCCGTGTCATTGCTGTCTCCTGGATCCCTGGCTATTGACCCCTGGCGTGTGAGCTGACCTCTCCTACTGCCTGTCTTGACCCCGGCTTCCTTGACTATCCTCCTGCCTGGTGATTTGGTACTGTGCTTGCCCACCTAGGTGTGCCCAAGGATGGCAACCTGGCCATAACCAGCAGCGCATCATCCTCACCATCAATGGCTCTGTAGAAAACCTGGTCACGGCTTAGATTTTGGCCCTTGGCCCTTCTCAGGGCTCGCACCACCTCCATACGGCCCCTAGTGGTCCTGTCTCTCGGTGCATGACATGGGGATCCTCCGACATCTTGGTTTCTCCCTGCCACAGATCAGGAAGCCTAAGTCTTGAAAGGTCAAAATTTTACCATCGGCAAGGCATACCTCTCTCATTTTGCAAGGATAGCTTCCTTATCAGCATAGTGCAGGTATTAAACAATCAAGTCGATAAAGGTGTAGGCAATCCTGTGCTAGAGACTCAATACTGGGAGGCGTATTGGTAGGAAGATTTAAAGCGTTTATCAAACCCATTGTGAAGAAGCAAAGTAGTTCAGAACCTTTGTAGTACAGTAATACTCCGAAAATCCGTGCCTCTGAATCTGCGGCTTTACAAATACGCATATTTTTTTCCTTGGAACCTAACACTTAAAATTCGAGACTAAATTGAGACTACTACCTATATATAATTTCTAATACTGTAAAACTAATGTTCTACTTACTGTATCCACTTATACTGCATTATTATAATATTTCTAATTAGAACATAAAACGCAAACATAACGACCATTTGCATTAGTATTTACGTTTATAGGAACGTAATAGGAAAACAATTTTTTAAGTTGTTAAAAGAAAACAAATCATTACTGAAAGTATGGTTATTTGGGAGGGGGGGTTAGGAATGTAACCCCTGTGAGTTTTGGAGTATTACTGTATAAAACAATTGGAATGTTAACTCCCATTCTCTAAGTATTCCAACTTGGATTCTTTAGAGATAATGAACAATTGGGTTCTGGACTCCAGAACATGATCCTCCAAATAAAAAATCCAAACAGAGAAGAAACATTACAGAATTTGTGAAATAAGCATATCTTGCATAATTTGGTATTACACTGGGGAGCCAAGATAAGTATTGGGCTCTGCATATGGTATGCAAAACTTGTAGAGTGTCTACATCAGTAGAAAAAGAGAAAACTGAAAAGTTTGAAATTTGGTGTACTTATGGTATGGCGAGAGCCCCAAAATCATAATGATACTTATTTTTGTGCTGTGAATGAAAAAAGGTTTTATTTGTTACAAGAAAAACAAGTAGGAGTACCTTGATTTGGAATCAGCAAGATGATCTGTGCCGCATGGTGCTTTATGTTTCCATACCAGTGTTCAGTACACTCCCTAATATTTCTGTATATGACATGGAGAATTTACAAGATTTGGAGTGTAATCCAGGAGTTACCAGTGGAAGTGAATATGCAGGAAGTGTTTCAGGAAGACGAGAGGAAGACGAGAGGTGACACTCCTACTATATTTCAATGACGATTGAGACTTTTGACGATTGTGTACTGTTGTAACATCCCTGGACAGTCAGCCCATATGGGAGTACCAGGATACTGAGCAGAAGACTGGCAGCTTTTCATAGACAGTTCCACTAGAATTTTAAAATCTGTTTAATTGCATAATGGAAACTGCTATGCATCAATTCCAATTGGTCACTCAACAAAACTTAAAGAAGAATATGAAAATATCAAAATGGTCATACAAAAGCTTTGCTATCATGAACACCAATGGTCCATATGTGTTGAATTAAAATGGTGAACTTCCTACTTGGACAGCAAAGTGGATGCACAAAGTACATCACTGCAAAAACACTGGAAAAAAGTGACATGGCCTCCAAGGGAAAACATGAAAAAAGGTGCAGTGAACATCAATAATGAGCCAATGGTTGACAAAGAAAAGTCATTCTCCCTCCACTACACAAAGTTGGGATTAATGAAGCAATCTGAACAAGGACGGTGATTGCTTCAAATACATTTGTACATTCTTCCCTGGACTGAGTACTGAAAAATTAAAAGCAGGAATCTTTGATGGACCACAGATTCAGAAACTGATAAATGATTTAAATTCGGTTACATGGTTAAATAAAGGTTAAATGACTAATACTGAAGCTTCTGCCTGGCACAACTATGTCATGGTTGTCAAAAACTTTATGGGTAATCATAAAGCACAAAATTATGAAGAAATGATAGTTTATTTTAAACAGCTTTTTGTCCTTGCTAACCTCTAAGGGGGAGTGGTCAAGGCTTCACAGGTGATTTAAGTTCCTGGGGCACTCATCTTAAACTTGCTTACTTTTTGGCTTGTGAAACAAGCGGATTTTTAATCAAGTAGAGTTTGAAAAAACAGGAGTTAAATCCTTATAGTAACCACAAACTGTAAGTAAACTTTTATAACTCCTGGTAAACAAAAATTGTAACTGGGAAAATGAGTGGTAGCAAGGTGGAAAGTTTTGGTTTAGTGCACAGTCTGCCATATGTATGCACAAATGGAGCAACAGCTCCAAAAGTGAATACCGCTGTGACAAATGTGAGCAAGTCGCCTTCTGGTATCTCGCATTGGAGAACTAGAGAAGCGCATTGCAACACTGAAATCACTGGATCACCTTGAGAGGGGTCTCCTGCTCACTGAGCAGACAGTTAATGGCTTAGATGTGGAGGGTGGAAGGGTTAATCAGGATGAGCATGTAGAGAGTTCGGTTAATGTAACTAGAGGGAGTGGTAGGGGCCCCCAAAAAAAGAAGGCCAGCCCTGTGTTTGAGCACTCCAACATGTTTGCAAAGTTATGTGAAGTTGTGCAGGTGGCAGACCCAGTGGTGGCAACTCTAGATGTTACTGCTACCCCTAGCAGCCGGGAGAGTGTCACATTTAGTAGTGGTGGAGAGGGAAACGCAAGAAGGAAAAGACAATTGGTATTCATAAGGGATTCAATGATCAGGAGGACAGATGGAATAGTTTGTCGCCCGGATCCCTTCAACCGAATGGTTTGCTATCTCCCTGGTGCCAGGGTTCGGCATGTGGTGGACCGAGTGGACAAACTACTGGGACAGGCCTGGACCCAGTGGGCTGGACAGGACCCAGCTGTCTTGGTCCATGTTGGAACAAATGACAATAAAGATTGAAGATGGAGGATCCCTAAAAATCAGTTTAGGGAACTAGGTTTCAAGGTGAAGAAAAGGACCTCCAAGGCTTTATTCTCTGGAATATTGTCTGTGCCATACACAACACAGCAAAGGCAGAGGGAGCTTAGGCAGGCAGCTAAATGTATGGCTTAAGTCCTGGTGTAGAAGGGAATGGTTTGGGTTCAAAGAGCACTGGGCTGACTTTTTATTGGGGTACAACTTGTATGCCAGAGATGGTTTGCACCTAAATGAAAGGGGGTCTCCTGTGCTAGGGGAATGGTGGGGGGATATTTAAACCCTGGATAATTGTAAGGAGCTTCCCATGTTACAAACATTGGATTGTGCAGTACTAAATGTACAAAAAAACAAAAGTATTTGGCAAACAATGAAGGTAAAAGCAGCAATGGGTTGAAGAGCCTGTTCACCAGTGTTAGAAGTCTAGCAAACAAGATAGGGGAGTTGGAAGCCTAATGAGTGAGGAGAACTATGACTTCTTTTTGCTGAATCCTGGATTTGTTCTTTGCATGACTGAGCTGTTAATATTCCTGGGTATACTACACTTTCGTAAAGACAGGGTCAAACGAAAGGGTGGTAGTGTCTGTCTGGATGTGAGAAGTGATCTAAAAGTGAATTTGAAAGAATAAATTGTGGATGGAACAAGCAATGAAGTTAAGGCATTATGGGTGGAGTTGAATGTGGGGTTGAATAACACACAATTATTTATTGGAGTCTGCTATAGGCACCCCAGTGCTATGGAGGAAATAGAAAATCAACTACTAGCACAGATAGAAAAAGCAGCAAAAAGTGGGAGTGTTTTAATCATCGGAGATTTCAACTACCCTGACACTGACTGGAGTAATGGGACTACAGGAACAGCAAAAGGGTGGAAATTTGTGAATTTAATACAATATATTTTTATGGTACATTTTATAGAAGCCCCAACTAGAAATGATAGTCTGCTAGACACAGTTCTTTCTACCAATGCAGAGCTTATAACACATGTGCAAATAAAATAGAATCTGGGTATCAGTGACCATGTTATGATTTCATTTAATGTAAGCTGTAAACAGGAAGCAAAAACAGGAAAGATAAAAACATTTAAATTTAAAAGAGCAAATTTTCCATTATTAAGGGCGGCTCCCTGTGACTTGGACTGGGAGACAATATTGTTCTCAAAGAACACAGAACAGAAATGGGTTTAAGAGGCTAAAATTAAAACCTATGTGGCTCACAGCTGATGTTAAAAAAGCCATAAGGAACAAGAAAAGGGCATTCCAAAAATATAAAAATGAAGGATCACCTTCTTCATTTGAAACCTTTAAAGAATAAAACAAAAAATGTAAAAAGGAGATAAAATGTGTAAAACTTCAAAATGAAAGACAGATTGCAAAGGAAATTAGGGCAAACCCCAAAAATTTTTCAATTATATTAATAGCAAAAAGATCAGATCTGAGCATGTAGGCCCCTTAAAGGATGTTGCTGGGTTGGTAACTGGGGATAAAGACAAGGTAGATTTACTAAACACTTTTTTTTAGCTCTGTGTACACGAAGGAAAATGGCAGAGCTCAAGTCCAAATTCATAATAGCAATGTCACTGCCTTAAATGAGTCACAATGGCTCAGAATTGATATGATTGATATGTATATAACTTGCTCTTAAACTTTAAAAATGTGGGTGCTACTATGCGCATAAAGGTACACTGTCTCCATAGTCATTTGCAAAAGTTTCCAGAAAACCTAGGCTATTTCAATGAGGAACAAGGGCAGATGTTCCATCAAGATATAAAGGTGATAAAATAAAGGTATCAGGGCAGATGGGATAGACACATGATGGGAGACTACTGCTGGAGCCTTCAATGTGATTATCCTGATCATCAGCATAAAAGGAAATCATACAAACTGAGTTTTTTAATGACTGCTTTGTGATTAGTTCTGGTAAAATATACTAAATATAGAATTTATTGACATTAAGTCTTTCAAAAATTTAATTTGTATACGAAGGCATATGTAGTTTAATTTTCATGTTTCATTGTTTGGCAAGTCAATGTTTTTTGACCAGTGTAATTAAGAAACCCCTGGACACAAGCTACCCACTCTCCTATCGCAGGTCTGAGTGGGCAGGTTCTGGCATCATGACGTCACTCTGGGGAAAGTTTCTTCCCCTTTGAGTGACACAGGGCTCCCTGCGCATGTACGGTCCGGAGTCCGTGCATTTAGTGGTCCATGAGCTTCAAAAAGTTGGAGACCACTGATATGCATTGTCACACTGTTCATGAACAGAAAGTAGCAGTAAGGTAGGAGAACAAACAGAGCAAACATTGTGTACACAATCTCAGATGAGTGCTTGAAGAGAAACTGTGTCATTTGTGGATCTCCTGGTTACTGACCCTGGACTGTCTGACTCACCCATTGCATCCCCTGTCCTGTTCATGTGAGATTCTGGCTCTCTGTCGGTACTTGAGTGTGGAATTAGATGGGTGATTGGTGTCTAGTAAGCACTGGCATTGGTCCGGGACCTTAAATTTATGAGGTGTGTGACTGTAATGTATATAGGTATAAAATCATGCTTAAACACCGGGGAACAATTTTAAACAAAATTTTTGCTGACCTCAATTTTAAAGCTTATTTACACTAAAACAAGTATGCTGATTCTGAAAGTGCAGTTTTCTTCTATCGCGTCAGGTTTTTTCTCTAAAGCTTATATTAATGTGATTACTGTAGCTTGGTATTGTATAGGCTATTCATTTACACGCAAGACAGTGTGGTCAGAGGTTGTGCGCTGCTCTACGTATTGAATAAGCAAAATTTATTTTTCTACTTACACATGCATTTTCCTTTTTTTCAGATCATGTCTGGCTATGCTGTTTCTCGTCATAAGTGCCTAAACAAACCTGATTCATTTTGTTATATCTGTGGCAGTTTCACCATTCCAAAAGGGAAAACATCAGCACATTTGTAGAGCAAGCCTATTTAGCATATTTCAAAGTTAAACTTGATGATCAAGATAAGTCTTGGGCCCCTCAAAAGGTGTGCAAACAGTGTGTTGAGGGTTTACGGATGTGGACAAAGGGAACACGTGATAAGATGCCATTTGGTATACCTATGGTTTGGCAAGAGCCAGGAGACCAAGAAAAATAAATGTAATAGAGTATCCTAGTCTACCACCAGCTATACACCCAGTGGCTCATTTAGATGAAATCCCAGTGCTGGTTTTTGTTACACTACCCTCTCTTTTGAAGAACATGATTATGGTAATGAACTAGGTGACAACAATGATGAAGAGTTTGAAATTGAAGAGGACTCCATTCGTAAGGGATTTGATCAGCAGGAGTTGTGTGATTTGGCACGTGATTTGGGACTATCGCAGAAGGCTTCAGAACTCCTAGCATCAAGACTGCGTGAAAAAAAACTTACTTCAAAAAGGAACGAAGGTATCGTACTTTTGAACCAGAGAAATTGCATTTCTGCAGTTCTTTAGAATTGACAGTGGCATTGTGTATTGCTATAAGATACCTGGTTTAATGGAGGAATTGGGAATTCCAATCTCTAACTCAAATGAATAGAGACTATTCATCGAAAGTGGAGATTAAAGTGTGTCCTCCTTCACAATGGCAATATATTTGGATTGTTACCAATTTGGCTATTCAGTTTCTCTTTGTGAAGAATATGCAGACATAAAGAGAGTCATTGAGTTGTTGCAATATCACTAACACAATTGGATCATCTGTGTTTACCTTAAAATGGAATACTTCCTTCTTGGTCAGCAACTCGGATACACCAAGTATCCTTGTTATCTGTCCATGTGGGACAGCAGAGCTTGTGAAAGGCATTGGGTGGAAAGGAATTGGCTTCCAAGATCTGCCCTAAAACCAGGTGATCCAAACATTCCACATGAGCCACTTGTTGATAGAATATTATATTCCCGACTCTGCACATGAAACTGGGTTTGATGAAGCAGTTCGTTAAAGCTTTGCCAACCGAAGGAGACTGTTTCAAGTACCTCATTTTAGCATTTCCTAGCCTGTCATTTGAAAAACTAAAGGCCGGTGTGTTTGATGGTCCACAGATTCGGCAGCTCATGAAAGAGAAAAATTTCATCAGGACAATGTCAGAAGTTGAAAGGAATGCTTGGCTATCATTTAAAGCCATTGTCAAGGACTTTTTTGTAAACACACAAGAAAATGATTACACAGAAATTGTCCAGAAACTCTTGGAGAGCTACAAAATGCTTGGTTGCAATGAGCATCAAGGAGTATTTTCTGCATAGCTATCTTTCTAACTTACCGGAAAACCTTGTTGCAGTCAGTGATGAGCAAGGTGAACGATTCCACCAAGATTTGAAGGTCATGAAAGGACGGGTAGATGGGATGTACATATGAAGGCTGACTATTGTTGGAGCATCTGGCGGAATTGTCCTAACACTGAACACTCCAGGAAAAGCTAAAAGCGTAAATTTTTTCCTTAACCGCTTACCCAATTTATTTTAAATTATTTTACTGTAAAAAAAAGACAGAGTAACAATAAATCGTTTGTATGAACAAATGAAAATCAAATTTAAAACAGTACATTCAAGTTATTAAATTATTTTTTCATTGTAAGTAAAATTTGTATGTTTTTTGACAAAAATGGACGGTAACCCCGTATCGTAAAAACTGGATGTGATAGAAAAAAACGGGTCATTTCTGGATTCACCATCCAAAAATTAGGAAAAAACAAGTGTAAGATCTAACTCAACAAAATATGCGTTCCCCAGTGTTATTAAACATGATAAGGTGTGGAAATTCAGGAATAGCAAACAACTAAATATAGGTCAGTCAGTAAATAAGTAAAGTTAGTGCACAGTTCAAATAAGAGGAAATACTTGCAACTGTAGAGTATTATTTTAAAGCAAAAATCATGTACAGATAAAATTACCTCAACATGAACAAATCAATATTTGTACCCTTGATGACCCTTAGGAAAAAAAATAAAAAAGGATAAAGAAAAAAGAAAGTATAGAGACCAATGACAAAGCTGATAAGAGTGTGCAGCCTAGTCTATGCCCATGGGATAGAGGGAAACGGGTGTTCTTAGTTGTTGTATCCCATGTATAACATCTTCTGGTTAACCATAGATATAAGAATAGATGGGTGTTTTGGCGAACAAGAAATGTACATATCTAGATAGGCAAACTATCAAATTGTAGTGATACCTCATGCAATAGAATGATAAGCCTCAACTGCTCGATTTTGCTTTCATTCATTGGTGAGTCATTGACCTTAAGGGATTGCACAAGTCTAGTTTTGAGTCAGAAGTTGAGATTGGTATGGAAAGGAGTATTATAAAAATTAAGGACCTGAATTGGCTCACGTTTCAAGGTAATATATACATGAAGGGGGTCTGGCAGCAGTGGCCCTCAAGAAACCTTTCTTGATATCAGAATGTAGTGGAATTGAAAAGACCATGGGCTACTTTCTGCTCCAGTGCTCCTTCACTGTAGATGTTTCCAAAAGGATGGAAACAGTTCTAGGTATTTCCAGTTTCAGTCAAATGAAACAAGAAATATATCTTACCTAGTAAATGTATGAAGCATTCAAGCCTTTTTTAGTTAATGACGTGGTCCAGAACTACACTTGCAGGGTTTCAGGGCATTCCTTTGTAAAACAAATTGTTCCTGTCAAGGTATTGGTGAATGATATTCTGCACAGAGTGGGTTCAATTTGGGATCTGTAAAGGAGTAAGATATCAAAGGCCTGGATGAGGGCGTGGAGAAATATTGTCTTTTCAAGATAAGTGGTTAACTTAATCAGTCTGGGTCTTATGATGGTTTGCCTAGTTTTATACTTACCTGAAGGATAAAATATTTCACTTTATCCAAATTGTTCAGTTTTTTTGTCATACTTTGTATAGAACACTAGGCCGCCATGGTTCTAGATTACTAAAAGATAATATCAAGTCCAGCACCTGTTCAACTCATTAATACTGCAAATGTCTAATCAGCCAATTACATGGCAGCAGTGCTATGGTTTTAAGGCATGCAATGCCAAATCAACCCACTGACGTGAAAACTAAGCGTTTGGAGTTGGTATGCTTGTTGTTGACAAATAGGATGGTCCACACAACCATCTCCACGGTTTACAGAAAATTCTCTAAAAAAGGGAAACATCCAGTTCTCCAAGCAAAAGGGTCTTGATGTCAGAGGAGGATTGCCAGACTGGTTTAAAAAGGCAACAGTAACTCAAGTAGACACTGGTTATTAAGTATGAAAAACACATCTCTGAATGCACAACACATCCAACCTTTAGGCAGAGGGGCTACAACAGTGGGAAACTACACAAGGTCCCACTCCTGTCAGCTAAGAACAGGTACTTCATTTGCACAGGCTCAACAAAACTGGATAAGAGAAGATTCGAAAAATGTTGCCTGGTAAAGGGAGTATTGATTTCTGCTTTACCATTTGTATTGTCGAATCACAGCTGACCATCTTTTTATGTGTCCTTTTTCTAATCAGGAAGGCTGTTAACTTGAAAAATAAACCGGCATAGGCTCTAACATGGATTTTTACTTGCCATTATAAACACAATAAAATAGATGTCTGCACCCATGACTTTTTATGCCTGTGATGTAAGGAACTCATGTTCCCCATTTTTCTTGGACTTCCCATTTTCAGGTTAAATAAGGGTAAATGGTAGAATCACATCATTCTTGTCTGTGCTCAGAGTTATAAAAGTGTATTTATCTTGCCTTTTTCCAGTACACACATTTTGCATATCATAATGTTTGCAGGTTTTACTTTATTTTTTTAACCCCCCTAGCGTTCTAATTCTATCCGTATTTCCACGCAAAAATCGTTACTTTTTTGCATGGTAATTTAGTTTACATTGTAGTACATTGTAAGCATAACTCACTGAAATATGTCCAATATTTAATAAAATTAATAATAAACTTTAAATAAAAAAAAATAAAATCTGTTAAAAAAAAAAAGTGAAACTTGTAATATATAACTGTACAGTAGCATGTATAATATATATATATATTTATTATAATTATATATATATTATATAAAGATTTTTTGAATTGAAATCAATACAGCTATTTTGTATTGAATCCAATACAAAATTTTTTAAACTTCCCGCTGCTCCCCCTGCCCGCCCGGACGCATGCACCATCTCTGCAGTGCCTGGCTGAAGATTGAAGAAAGAAGATATGTCCTGAAGAGCTGCAGGGACCAGCAGGACACCGGGGAACAACAAAAAAACAAGGTTAGTTTTTTTTTTTTTTTTTTTTGCAACCCCGAGTGTGACTCAGGATTTCTGCTTTTTGCATGGTAAATCCGCTCCGAGTCACACTCGGGAATACTGCTGGGGGAGGGGGGGTAATATACAGTAGCTTTAAAATTTAGCCTTTGTGTGTTTTTCCTTATTGTCTTTTATTCACTTTTGAGTGGTATTTTATATGAGGAAAGCACTACTGTAGTATCTGCTGGTAATCATTTAATAATATCATAAGCAGTTTGTTGTGCGATATCCTTTTACAAGTGCGTTCATTATTAAAAAAAAAAAAAAAAATTTATCTTTCTGTGATTTCAGATAATTTTTCAAACAAACTAAAGGGAATCAATCTATGTGGTAGGTGTGATAGGTAGCTACAAGAGAAAATTACAAAAAAATGTACTTTGTATATTTATTACACGTATGGTAAAAAAATTAGATCATTACATATCCGTCAGCCATCAGATCTATGCAATTTTGAAATCAATATGCATACATTTTCTCATATATTTCATAAAGTTGTAAGTTGTAAGTAAGCTTTATAGACATCAAACATGTATTGCACAAAATGGAGTCTGTAGATGGGAGTGCGATGATTGACCTTAATGATTTATACCAAGGAAGCCCAACCTTTGGCCTGCAGGCCACATCTGGCCCGTGGAGCTACCTGAGCTAACCTATAGCTATCATATATACTATCAGCTGTGGCTTCCCCCCACCCACCTTGTACTGTGAGATAATCCTAGCAGCAGTAGCATGAGAGCTGTGTCAGTGTCCACGCAGCTGTCATTATTCCCATGTATAATTCTTCATATCTCCTACGTCGATTGTCATAGAAAGGTGAAATTTTCCGGGTACACAGAGGGTCCTGTGAGCTGTTACTAAACTTTCAATCCAATTTCATCCTCCCAAACATAACAAGTTGACAGATATGGGGTCACAAGCATAAAATCCTAAAAAAAAACAGGGTTATTTTAACATTGAGAGAGGCTATTTCAAGACCAGGTTCCCCAAACTGAGGGGGGCTTCTTCCATGGCAATCAGCATTAGGGTACTGTTAATTCACTCTGTGCTGTGGTGTCCAAAATATGTACTTGCTCGTTTACAAAACTTCGAGACTGCGTTCATATTGGCGGTAAAGGTTGCGGTACGGTTACACCTTCCTTGTGCCATAGAACTCTAACTTTGGGGAGACGCTCAGTACCGCTCACTACCACCTGGAGTCAAATCTGCAGGCACTGCAGTGCAAGTGACTGAGCGGCTGCTGGGGTGCCTGTTAAACATAGCTGGCCACTTACCTTCTCTAAACCGGAATTTCTCTGGAACAGAGGGATGTTGGCAACTAAAAATGGGAGAGCCAGTAGAAAAAATGCCCCCCCCCCCAAAAAAAAATGTTATACCCATTATATCATGCTACTTGCAAACATAGCTACATGCAAACATAGCTATCCTCTCACCCTTTATGAACCCCAATTTCCCTGTAAGAAAAGAGAATTGTAACTGCCAGTAGAGGACTCTCCCTAACTAAAATTTCATCAGTACAGTGCCATCACAAGACAAGAAAAACTATACCTGTCATACCGTGCTATCCTGTCACACATAGCTGGCCACTTACCTTCTGTGAACCCTGAGATTTTGGGGTACAAAAAAAGGTTAGCGGCCCCTATAACTGACTGAACACATTGTATGCTGTAGCTCTTTGGTAGAGGGATCATGAGCAGGGAGCAATATATAACCAGCCAGCACTGTATGATAGCTTTAGTTTTGGATCTTTCATTAACCCCCCTAGCGGTAATCCCGAGTGTGACTCGGGGTGGAAAAAAATAGCAAAAAGTGGTGACCCCGAGTCACACTTGGGGTAACTTTGGGGGTCCCCCTTACCTCAGCCCCGCGCTCCAGTAGCGATCGGAAGATCTCGCTGTAATGCCGGGGCGCCTCTCGGGGGGCGTGGCCAGGCGGGAAATTTAAAAGCAGATTACAGAGTAATCTGCTTTTAAATGCCGCTCGGGTCCCGCCACCCCGCTGCTCGTATCTGCAGTTAGATGTGATGCACCACGCAGGACTTCAGCATGGTGCATCAGATCTAACTGGAGATGCGATCACCAATAGTAAATTCCGGGAGTGATGCCAGCGGCGATTTCCCACTAGCATCACCCCAGGAATTTACTGCAGCTGCAGAGATCAGCCTCCGGGTGATGCGATCAGCTTCAGTGGAGTGAGAAGGTGGGGACATCCCCACCGGATCACCCGGCAAGATGTAAAATGGAGTAATGGATTCTGGGGGCAGTAAACTTAAAGGCAGATTACTATGTAATCTGCTTATAATTTTTTTTTACAGTAAAAAACACATAAAAACATATAATAAAAGTATAAATACATACTGTAGTGCACCAAGTATCATTGCCCAGTGCCTTGATTTACATTTTGCCCACTATTAGCCCTGACCTTGATCTGACCTTTTGATGGCTTATAAATCACTTCCTGAATGTATCATTTCATCACTTTGTCTTTGACCTTGATTGTTCCTGACTGATTGTTGGGAGACCGCATGGCATCCAAAAGGCATCTCGCCGGCGCAAGCACTGTTTTGGAGTAATTTGAAAGCAGCGATAGCGATTTGGTGTCCCTTGTGGAATCGAGTGATAGTGATTCACCAGGAAATTTGTCATCGCACAGCGTAAGTGAACTGAGCGACGATTCTGAACCTGAGGTCAGTGCTGTGCGCACATGGTTTCCTATTGACCTTGATGTGGACCAGGCAGCACCGCCAAGATTTCTATTCACCGGCTCACCTGGGATGAAAATTGAGGCTGAATGTCACGACCCCCTGGCAAACCTGAAGTTGTTTTTTACCGATGAAGTTATCAAAAAAATTATTGCAGAGACAAACAGGTAAGCCGCTCTTGTGTTTGCTATCTTTTTGAAATTTTTTGGTCATTTTTTTATGCCAACATGTATGCTGCTCTGTGTTTGCTAACATATTACTTGCAACCTTCACACTATAAAAGAACATATAATCCTAAAATACATTTTTTATTTTGTTTTATGCAGGTACGCTGGACAACAACAAGGTGCGCCACACCTGAGGTTTGCAAGAAGCAGAAAGTGGGAACCTGTGACCAAGGATGACATTTGGCTATTTTGGGGCTTGGTGATCCTGCAGGGAGTGGTGGGCAAACCCATGAAGAAGTGGTACTGGTCCAAGAATAAAATGATTGCAACTCCATTCTTTGGCACAGTCATGCCAGAATACCGCTTTTTCCTCATAATGAAGTACCTGCACTGCAAACAATGAAGACTTTGATGAGACTACCCATCCTGCACCCAAACTCAAGAAAACTTGGGAAGTGTCTTCTACAAATTCTACAAAATTTCCAGCAAACCTATGTGCCACAAAGATGTCAGCATTGACGAAAGTCTAATGGCTTACAAGGGGAGGCTCAGCTAGGTGCAGTACATTGCGTCAAAGAGGGCACGATTTGGCGTGAAGACCTATATGCTGTGCGAATCCTCATCTGGCTACATCTGGAATACGGTACTGTACACTGGAAAAGGAACACAGTTCAACCCCAGATACAGCCATTATGAATTGGCAACATCTTCAGTGCAATCCCTCATTGAACCATTGCTAGATCAGGGATATTGTGTCATAACTGACAATTTCTACACCTCTCCTGAGCTTTATGAGTTCTTTCTGCAAACCTATGGACCGTTAGGGCTAACCGGCGCAACCTGCCATCATTGGTTGCAAAAGGAAAGCTGAAGACAGGAGAAATTGTTGCCTGGCAGAAAGGCAAGATGATGGCCCTGAGATGGCGTGACAAGAAAGATGTGTGCCTGATGAGTACTGTCTATGATGCTTCCACCGTTCTGGTACACAAAAACGTGGGAAACAAGTGATGAAGCCACAGGTGGTGATTGACTACAACAACACCATGGGAGGTGTAGACAGAGCTGACCAAGCCATGACATTCTACCCAGCGATGAGGAAACAGCAAAGGAAGTACTACAAAAAGATTTTCAGGCATCTAGTTGAGCAGTGCCTATGGAATGCCTACGTTCTGTACAAAAAAAAATAGTCAGAGGCCTATGAATCATTCAGACTTCTTTTTGCAAGTTTCCAAATCCATAGTCAAGAACCGCCAAACACCATCAGTGGCTATGAATAGACCTGCACGTCGTGCTTCCACCGTTGTCAACCCAGAACGCCTGACCGGTCGTCACTTCACTGAATACATCCCACCAACCCAGAAAAGACAGCACCTACAAGGATGTGCGTGGTTTTGCTGCTCAAAGACCGATGACAGAGAAAGGAAAAAATGCAAAGAAACCAGGTTCTACTGTCCTGACTGTGATGTTGGACTTTGTGCCGCACCCTGCTTCAAAATCTACCACACTCGGGATGTCTACTAAAAATTAAAATATTTTTTTTCTAAAATCTTCATTTAACTTATATTATTATTTATCAATAATATTGCATCCTTGTTTGGAAAATTTCAGTGAGAAATTTTTGATAAAATATTTTTTTTTTGATAAATTACACTGTTGTGGTCTATTATTTCATTATTTTTTATAATTATGATTTATAATTATGTTTTATATTATAATTTATGATTAAAATATATTAAATAAATATAATTATTATACCCGGGAGTTAATCCTAAGAATTATAGGCCCACAATATAAACAAAAATTTCTATAATTTTCTATAAAAAAAATAGGATCACTTTTTGCATCAACAAACTGACAGAATTAGAACGCTAGGGGGGTTAATAAAATATCACAAAAATTTGCAGTTTATTTTTTAATGTACATGTACATTACAATATCTAGAAACATTTCAATTCAATTTCATTTTAAATTAAAACTATTTTAGTTTTAAACATACATCTTTAATGTTTGTTTGCATTGTGGTGCGTGAGTTTTATCTTAATGTTAACAACGACCCTCAGATTAAAAAAAGTTGGGCACCACCTATTTATACTGAACCTAAAAAAGTATTTAACAGACACTCCTCTACTGTACCATATTGACATGTGGTACCTATTACTGATAAAAAGTCTTTTAACCACCTGAGCGTTACACTGAGGTCTAGATTTCTGTACCAAAAAAGTGATCCACTGTTTTTCATGAAATTTTTTTTTTAAATTGTAGACCTGTAACTTACAGAAATATGTCCGAACAGGGGTTCTAGTAGAT
>NC_092860.1:62849202-62869480 GCF_032062135.1 Pyxicephalus adspersus
CTTGTGCTCAGCCGGGCGGCGGAACGCAAGATGCCGGGCAGCGGAACACAAGATACCGGCCGGCATCTTACCGGTCCCGCTGGCACCCGACGCTGGAGAGGGAGATAGACGGACGACGCTGGACGGAGGACGACGACGCTGGAATCCTTACCTCCATGGTCCCACTGGATGTGCACAGCGGAACCATGGAGGTAAGGCTGTGACAAAATTACGGGGTTAACCATCCTAGCCATTTTTTTTTGCCCGACCTTCGTACGGGCATACCGGCTAGGTGGTTAAAGCATGTATAGCGAAAACCTTTTGTACTTAAGGTTCATTTAAAAATTTTGTTACAGGGACATTGATATTCTCTATATAGTCTTAATTTCAGACCTGCCGTTGACCACAGCGGTCTGCAGCAGGCTTAACCGCCCTCCTAGGGGCCATTTGTGAGGGCTGTTGTGGTCCAAACGCTATTGAAGGAAGTTGCCCTGAAATCAATGGAACCCGCTAGTTGAGTGGGAGTAGTTGGGAGTGCGGTTACCTATAGGTTTGCTATTAGCCTTAGGGCCCTTTCATATACGTGGTGGCAAAATGCTGCTGTTCAGCCAGGAACATAGCAGCTTACCACATGTGTACTAAGGCATAGTTTTGATAAAATCAACCACACAGCAAAATACCAAGTTCTGCCATGTGAAAAAAAAATGGTTCCCAACTACTCCTATTCACGTAAAACAGATCAGTTGGTACCGTGATTGAGTTCTCAAGAGATTAATGGGATGAAGATTTAAAACAGCGGTGGTAAATGTGGTACAGTTTATAGCAGTCTGTAGCTGCAAGTATTCAGTAAGTATGCAGTGGGGGCCGAGGTGGGGTGGGCTTTTTAAAAGTTAAAAAATGAAAAGAAAGCAATTCAACTGTAAGCTATGTTCTTAGAAGCATAAGATAAAGAGGAACTTTAAGTATCTATTTTATTTTTCAATAGAAATTTAAAAACAAAGCAGATCAATAGCCAAGTAAATTTTATTGTGATGCAAAACCACACCCATAGAACATGGCAGTGAGAACAAAGCCATACATATTAGTGCTTATTATTTCTGTAGTGAAAGAAGATGAGGTACTTGGTAAATACTGAAAATTTGTGCCAAGTAGTTTGGTAACCCTTATCTGAACAGTGTCAAAGTGACAAGTCAGTAGGTGCCAGGAGTAATTCATTGCTTACATCATGCTGTGCACATGAGATGTGTGTTTACTTTGTCTTCCACAATTCAATGGTGGTAATCGTCCTCTAAACCTGAACACACAATATATTATTACACACAGTGCCATTTAGGGGTGTGATTTTTTTTTTTTTATTTCTAAAACACAGACAGATAAATTAAAGAACCAGCATTATATTCAAAATATTTGGAAGAGGGCAGTAAGTAAATACTAAGCAGGCGATACCTTTTTTTTCCTATTTGAGGAAGAACCATAACAGGACCAAAGAAAAAAGTTAACAACATAAATACAATGTATAAATGGTCATTAATGTGGAAAATTAGGTTCAGCCGGAATCCAGACGCATTTTTAGACCAGAACCAAAAGGTCTGCAGTTAGCAGTCTTGAAAAGAACTATGATATGCAAAATGGCCTGAGGGTAGACATCCTGTTTTTATTCCAGGTTAATAATGATCCATCTAGCCAGGCCCATTTACCATTTTGCATTGTCCAAACTCATTCTTTATTGGTTGGAGACTTCCACAATAGCCTTTTTTGAGGATTGAGTGTCCAGATTATCTCTAAGTGAGAGGTTTTGGAGTATGTGAAAGGACCTTTTGGAGTATGACAAAAGGACCTTAGTTGCATAATGAGAGCAGTGCAGATTTTAGGCAAGGATGCAATGTTGAGGCTGCCTCAAGAAATATTAGATTGATAAATTGATGAATTGACTTGGCTCCCAAGATGGTGGTCGTCCGGGTAGAGCATGCTGCTGCACATTCTGCATTTCTGGAGATGAGGGTCCCTTTAAAAGGCCTGGGCTCAGCTACTAAGGGGTGGGAAGAGACCTCTCCACAGTCATCCCCAGCCAGTATCCAAGAAGAGCTACCCTCTCCTGAGCATTGTTCATCTCAGACCCCCCCCCCCCCCCCCCATGGCTTCACTCTCACCTGTAGTCCCCAGCTCTCAGCTTCACCACAGGGGGGAATTTGACACCATTAGCCCACAGGATCTGACCCACATTACTCCAGATTCCAGATTCAGTGTTGTCTCTCAGGACCCCCCTGCTTCAAATCATTCCTCTGTGCTTCCTCTAGATGAAAGCAGATTGTTTTCACACCTGGCTGCACTTCAGCAGAGTTGGCCAAAGTCACTGTCACCATTACTTCTGTGCTGCAGCAAGATTTACAGAACTTAGGCACTAGAATTGATGTGTTTGAGAAAAAAGTGGTCTGACCAATGCTTTGTACAGGGCCAGGATAACGTCTCCATCTCTGCAGTCCATTCATCTTTTAATACAAGAAAGTACTTTACTAGCTTTAGATACTGCAGCTTGGCATTGCATGCTGGTATTAAGTCTGTGAACCACCAGAACCCCCAGATCCTTTTCCATTTCTGACTCCCCAAATGTATTTCCCCCAGACAGTATGAAGCATGCATGTTGTTAGCTCCCAAGTGCAAAATTTTACATTTATCTATGTTAATGGTCATTTGCCACTTGTCTGTCCATCCAACAGTACATCCAGGTCTGCTTGTAGATTATAGACATCCTCTATGGACTTAATTCCATTACATAGTTTGGTGTCATCTGCAAACACAGAAATGCTACTTTTAATCCCAAACTCTATATCATTTATAAGGATGTTAAACCGTAAAGGTCCCAACACTGAACCCTGGGGTACACCACTAAAAACCTTACACCATTCAGAGTATGAATCATGATCCTTCATTGTTATATTTTTGGAATGCCCTTTTCTTGTGCCTTGTAGCTTTTTTAACATTAGCTGTGAGCCACATAGGTTTTAATTTTAGCCTCCTAAATTTATTACACATTGGAATATAATTTTCAGTTTGCTTTGTAGAACAGACTTGAAACATTCCCATCCTGTTCTGTGTTCTTTGGGGACAATATTGTCTCCCAGTCCAAGTCACAGAGAGCCGCCCTTAATAATAGAAAATTTGCTCTCCTAAAATTTATTGTTTTTATCTTTCCTGTTTACAGCTTACATTAAATGAAATCATATTCTGGTCACTGCTACCCAGATTCTCTTTTATTTGCACATGTGTTATAAGCTTTGCATTATTAGAAAGAACTGGGTCCAGCAGAGTATCATTTCTAGTTGGGGCTTCTATAAACTGTGGCATAGAATTATCTTGTAATAAATTCACAAATTTCCACCCTTTTGATGTTCCTGTAGTGCCATTACTCCAGTCAATGTCAGGGTAGTTGAAATCTCCCATGATTAAAACACTTCCACTTTTTGCTGCTTTTTCTATCTGTGCTAGTAGTTGATTTTCTATTTCTTCCTTAGCACTGTGGGGCCTATAGCAGACTCCAATAATTAAATGTGTGTTATTCAACCCCCACATTCAACTCCACCCATAATGCCTCAACCTCATTGCTCAACCCTAATCAACAGCAGTTTTTATTTTAGCCAGGTGGTACAGCACACTCCACAGCTTCACAATAAAATAATAAACAGTAGCCCCACTGGGCCTCTGGCTACCTCACTTAGGTGCCCTCTCTTACTAACACATTCACATACACGTTCAACTCACAGTTTTGTAGTACTGTTTGGCCGCTGG
Source organism: Pyxicephalus adspersus (assembly GCF_032062135.1). Lineage (NCBI taxonomy): Eukaryota > Metazoa > Chordata > Amphibia > Anura > Pyxicephalidae > Pyxicephalus > Pyxicephalus adspersus. The sequence goes on from NC_092860.1 coordinate 62,852,968, forward strand.
CTCTCTCTTCAGCCTGGAACACTCTACTCTGGCTCTCTCTTCAGCCTGGAACACTCTGGCTCTCTCTTCAGCCTGGAACACTCTGGCTCTCTCTTCAGCCTGGAACACACTGGCTCTCTCTTCAGCCTGGAACACACTGGCTGATCATTTCCCTCAGCCTCTTGCTCATCACCTCCCTCCTTCCTTGCACCTGAGTGCAGGTGCATAAAACCCAATCAGGATTGGTTGGGCCAGGGAACCCACCCTTTCACTTCCTTGACCGACTCCAGAGCCCTATAGTCCCTGGTTTCTTCCTAAAAACTTACAAACATCATACTCTCTTTCCCTGGAGCCTTTAATGCACTTTCCCTGCCATTTTTGGGACACTCTGTCACAGGCCCATAGAGCATTAATTGCACCTAGACCTGACGGTCCCCCCAAAGATGTGATTGTCAAGCCTCATTACTTTGCGCCTAAAGAAGCTCTCCTGAAAATACCAAGAAGCCTGGATAATATTAAAATGGAAGGTCATCAGATTCAAATTTTCTCAGACCTGACACCCCTCACAATTCAACGCAGAAGGGCGCTCAAACCTTTGCTACAGGTTCTCATCAATCACATAATCAAGTACAAATGGGCTTTTCCTCCCAAGCTAATTTTTTAACTACAAGTAAAAAGTGTTTCTTATACTTCCTTTGCCGAGAGAGAACACCTCCTTGAAGATCTGGATCTTATCCCCAAAGGAGACGCTCCATCCACATCAGATGCGGGGGTCCCAACCTCATTATGCCCACTTTGGCATTAAATGAAGGTGAGTGGAAACCACCAACAGACAACAGAAGACACCCTGAGTATACTTCTTGGTCACCTTTTCATATATATATATGTCTTTTGGTTGCTGGCAAGAATTTGGAGGTATTGAATTGGCAGTAGATGAGCAACCAGGTAGTCTTTGTTTACATTTTTTCTTCTTGTTCTCCAAGTATTTTGCCTAGGTTACCTGGACTTTTGCATTGAGCTTTTTTGACACCATCTGCCTACCAGCTTAATCCCTGTCCATGTTTACCTGTTGCCTACTTGACTCTCAGAAATTTTCATTTTTTTTTCTTATTTTGTTATTATTATTATTGTTACTGTTTTCATGCACTTTTTAGATTTTATTTCTCAGTGGCTGCAGAGCCCATGACTAGTCTATAATCCGAATAGATCTCCCCCCAAGACATTGGGTCTTTATCTTATATATGCTGGTATGTTTTATGCTATATATATATATATATATATATACACACACACATATATATATTTTTTTTTCTATGCTATATAACTGTTGGTTCCAGGGGGCGTTATACATGCCCTCTACCACCAGGGAATCCAGTTCAGGTCCTATTTCAAGCCTCGACCTGGACCTTATCTCCCTGAAAAGATGGAGTCCTTTGCTGCTCCTGGAAGCATGAGGAGTGGCATTTCCCCGACAGCCAATAAGACAGCCAGGACCTTCTTGTTCCCGATGGCCGGGGACAGACCTGCTCCTCCTCGCTTTAAAATATGTTCAGAAATTGTTATTTTTGTTTTATTCTTGTTTACCTTTTATTGTTCACCTCTACTCTTTCCCCCTCCCCTTTTGTTCCCTGGAAGACTTCTTTTTCTACATTTTTGAATTCAAGCCTCCCTACTCAGGGCTAGATGTTAACTGACCCAAATCTAGATCCTGCCACTCTCTCGTGTTATGGAACTATCCCATATTTTATAGTGCAAATTCTGACAAAAAAAATGTAGGGTCCTTTTATGTTTCAGAAAAAGCCTGAACTTTTCACCTCAAGATGTCTTTAAAGACCCAGAGAGTAATATTGACACCCAGTTCATTTCTGTGGTTTCGTTCTATGCCCCTAATGAAGGTCAACTCGCCTTTTTCCACACTTTGCTGGAGGGGATATGGTCTAAGGTTAAAGGCTCCCCTATTTAACTAGGTGATACCAACTTAGCTCTGGATCATATTTTAGATAAAACAAGTTCCAGTAGATACAGAGACCCCCCGAAAAAAAAGCCATAGCCTTTACCTACTATTGAGATGATATGACCTTATTGACTCCTGGAGGGAAATGAACCCCTCGGTTAAGGACTATACATACTACTCAGCTGCACACAATCAATACTCTCGTATTGATCACATTTTTGTCCAATCTCATATGCTTCCGAGGTAGCTAGGAGCCCGTATTTTGTCCACTCCTTGGTAGTTTATCTGTCAGGGCTGCGTAGGACTAAAGGTGATTTTAGATGGAGGCCCAATGAAAGCCTAATCTCTGACCCTGTTATTCAGGGGGAGGTTGAAGTTCTCTTGCGGGGTGTTTTTCAACTTAACAACTCTGGCGATATGTCGCCAGCCATCAACTTGGAGACCAATAAGGCCTTTATTAGGGGCGATCTTATAAAAATTGGTTCCTTACGCAAGAAGTTCTATACTAAACTTTTTGAGGAGAAATTTAAAGAATATCATAAACTCCAATTACACCATAAAAGGGATGCCCAATCTAGTTCAAAGCTACAGCTGGAAACTAAACGCACGGAGCTTAATCTGCTATTGAATACTAGTGCAGAGAATTTCTTGCGGTGGGCCTCACATAAATTTTTACTTTGGAACGACAAACCAGATAGTCTCCTAATCATTATATCAACTCCAAGCCCAAGCTCCATTCTCTTCCTAAAATCAAGCTCAAAAACATCAAACTAACACAACCCTGAAAAAATTTTATCCGCCTTTGAGGACTTTTTAAAAAACTTATACTGTTCCCCAAACTCAATCCCCCTAGATGAGATTTCAACCTTTCTTCATAAGTATAACCTCCCTAAACATCTAGAAATCTTGGAAAGACCCTTTACCTCAGTGGAACTGGTCTCTACTAATAAACTACTTAAAATGGGAAGCTCTCCTGGCCCGGACGTTTTTTCTAATGTTTATTACAAATCTTTTTCCTCCATTTTGACTCCACATCTGGTGGACTACTTCAACTTCCTGAGAGAGGGTTTCCCTCTCCCATGCAATTCAAATAGAGCCTATATAATTGAGATTTCTAAACCAGGGAAAGACACTTTGGATATTGCTAATTATATGCCAATTTCATTGATTAACTGTGACCTCAAAATCATGACAAAAAAGTTTGTTTAGGCTCCTTTTTAGGGGTTCATATCCATCCGGACCAGGTGGGTTTTATGCAACACAGACAGGCCCCTGATCAAACGAGACGAGCTCCTGACCTTATCCCTATAATACACTCAAAATGGGATGGGGGTCCCCCCCCCCCGACAGGCTATGCTGCTTTCCATAGATCTCCAGAAGGCTTTTGACAGTCTCTCATGGCCCTACCTGTTTACAGTTCTCTCAGTTATGGGTTTTGGCCCATTTTTAGGGGAGCTTTTTCTCCTCCACCATACCAGTTAGAAGAGGTACCAGACAGGGATGTCCCTTATCCCCCCTCCTGTTTGCCTTAGCAATCGAACCATTGGCGATCGCTATCCGGGCTAATCAAAATTTTCAAGGAAAAAAATGTGGCTTATTTGCAGATGACATACTGATGTATGTAACATCTCCGTCCACTACTCTCCCTAAACTTTTTAAACTTTTAGATAAGTTTGCCCTATTTTCTGGTCTACGGGTTAATAGATCTAAGTCTCAAACTCTTAATATCAATATTCCTACATTGACCGTAGACACTCTCGAAAGTAAATTTGATTTCAGTTGGGACGACAGTTCCCTACAATATTTGGGTATCAAATTGATGCCTACCTACAACACCCTTTTTGGGGCCAACTACACACCCCTATTTAGGACAATCTATGCACATCTTCAGCGTTGGTCCCAATCTCCCCCATCCTGGCTAGGGCGGATCGCTACTTTTAAAATGAACCTCCTACCCAGGTTACTTTACTTATTTTGTACCCTTCCAATTGAAGTACCCCAAAAAGAGATTTCTCTCCTTCAATCTAAAATAATGCACTTTATCTGGGCGGGCAAAAGAAGTAGAATCCGGAAAGCCACCGTTTGCCCCTAAACAATTTGGAGGTTTGGTTGTTCCCAACCTTAAATATGTTGTGGCACAGGTGGCACAATTTTCTCTGAGCACTTAGCAAGGACCCTGACCCCAATGGGTAGAGATAGAGGATCTTGATGGATTCCATGGATCAATCAAATCCCTAATGTGGATACAGAAAAAGTCCAAGGGAACTATATGCTGCCCCTCATTACTGCACGCTGTCCCAATTTGGGATAAATATTGCAGCCACCCAAAGCTTTCCTCCTCCCATGCACCCTTAACACTGCTCTGGCACAACCCTGAATTTTAAACCAACCCGGGGATTAAACCAAGCATTTTAGTTGGTGCATCTCGAAGGGTTTTATGAAACTGAAAGACTTGATAAATGTACGCTCTGTACTCACCTTGATATATCTCTCCAGCAAACAAGAAATACTACCTAAGCAACATTTTCACTATAGACAATTATGCTCCTTTGTCAACACTATTATCAGAAAGGGCCCAAAATCTTTGGGATCATCTCCATTCCAGAGCTCCTGTTCTTCCATAGCTACGGCAAAAGGGCAAATAGCCATCATTTATCTAGCCTTGGTCCCCCCGACCGAAAAACTTATATATGGCCAACTGGGAATCTGATCTAGGAATGACATGGGATCAGGATGAATGGTGTGAATTGGCTCACTATCTATGGTTTCTTTAAATTCTGCTCTGGTAGAAGCCAACTAAAAAGTTCTACTCAGGTGGTACTTAGTACCGGACAGATTGGCTAAATTTTTTCCATCCGCTTCCCCGGATTTGTGACTCTAGGGGCTCCATGCTACACATATGGTGGTTGTGTCCAATTGCTTTGGGATTCTGGAAAGAGGTTTTTAACCTGATTTCCAGGGTTCTGGGTCAGGAGGTCCAATGCTGTGCAGAAGTGGCTCTATTTGGTAAACTGAGTTTGGCTCTCCCCAAACCAGCGTTAAAACTCTCCAAGCTCATACTCCTGGCAGGTAGAATCTCCCTAGCAGAAGCTTGGAAAATCAATACAATTCCTCTGGACCCCATCTATACCAAACGGAACTGGGTGATGATAAATGATAAACTCACTCACACACTCAAAAAACTCACTGATATTATTCGATGATATCTGGGAGCCCTGGATTTCTTTTAACGGTTCATGGGTGGTGATTCTCTCTCAGCTCCATACATGAATGCTGTGATGTTTCCCCTTCCTCTTCCTCTCTCCGTGTCAAATTAAATTAAGCTCCCTCTCCCTTTCCTCTCCAGACCCCCCCATCTTCTTCTCTGTTCTTTTTTCAATCTCTTTAGCCCCCTCCCTTCCCCCTTTATTTCTTTTCTTTTCCTTTGACGTTTCTTGAAGTTTTACCAAATGAGATACATTTGCAAATTTGTTAATTTGACTTTTACTTTTCTTTATATAACGGACATATTTTCGATAATTGTTATCACATGATTGTTCTTGTGTTTTTCATCGGATATGTCTTTGTAATTCTGTTTACTTCTCATCATGGTGGTCTCTGTTTTCATGTTTTGTTACTTGTTTTACTTTGTTTAAAACCCCAATAAAAAATTAAAATACAAATTCACTAAAAACACAATTCTATAAAAAAAAAAAAAAAAAAAAAAAAAAAAAAAACATAGCTAGCTGTATATAATAAAATGTAATGTCTGCTTAAAACTGACTGAGCCCGATTCCCCAAATTGTATACTATAGTACAATACTGTTTACCTATAAAAGGTAAAGTAAAATTATACTTAACTTTCCCCTATTTTTTGCCCACAGCACCTAGATAAGGATGAAGTCACTGCCCTTCCAGGTAGAGTACTATGGACATCTAGTGATAAGATACTATACCATGAAAAAAATGCAAATAGCATGGTCACAGCCTTAAACAAACCAGCAGGGTTACTAAAGCATCAGGACCTGAAGATTTACATCCATGTAACCTTTAAAGAGCTGAGCTCTGGTATTTCAAAGCTATTGTTTCTAATTTTTGGAGACTGTTTATTCACTGGCATGGTACCAATGGACTTGAATAAGACAAATGTGGTACCTATCATTAAAAAGGAAGCAAAGTAATTGCCAAGTAACTACGGACTGGTAAGTTTAACTTCTATAGTTGGAAGAATACTAGGGAGTTTGATAAAGAACCAGTAAACAGTGTAGTAACAGTTGATATAGCATACTTGGAATTAGCAAAAGCATTTGTAACAGTACCCCACAGATGGTTTTTCTGAAAATGAGGGTGTATAGGTTTCAAAAATGTATTCTGTAAATGAATAGAACTAATTTAAAGACCGCTTTAAAAAAATAGTGATTAATGATTTATATTTTGAATGTTCAAAGGTTTATTATTGGTGTAACCTAAAATTTAGTGTTGGGTTCATTTACTGTTTAACCCCCCTAGCTTCCTAATTCTGTCAGTTTTTTTTATGCAAAAAGTGATCCTAATTTTTTTGCATTTAAATTTTTGTTTTTATTGGGGGCCTGTAATTCTTACGATTAACTCCCGGGTATGATAATTATATTCATTTATTATATTATAATCCTAAATTATAATATAATAAATAATTATAAATAATAATTATAAAAAATAATGAAATAATAGACCACAACAATGTAATTTATCAAAAAATTCAAAAGGTCAAGGATATTAGTGGGCAAAATGTAAATCAGGACACTGGGCAATGATGTTTGGTGCACTAAAATGTGTACTTTTTTTTATTATATGTTGTGTGGTGTTTTTTACTGTAAAAACCTTTTAAAAGCAGATTACATTGTAATCTGCTTTTAAATTTCCCGCCGGGCCACACCCCCTAAATACATCACAACTCGCATCACCAGGAAGATGTCACATCCTCCCGGGTGATGCGAGTGGGGATGTCCCGCCCTGCCTCACCCCCGGCATCCACCGACGCTGCTGCTGCTGCTCGGATCTCCAGGGAGATGCAAAGCACAATGCAGGACTTCTGCATTGTGCATCGCATCCTCTGGGTGATACGAGCAGCAATAATGAATTCTGGAGTTGGTGCCAGCCGTGATTTCCCGCTGGCACCACCCCCAGAATTTACTATTGCTACTCGCATCAGCAGTTAGATGTGATACACAATGCAGACGTCCTGCGCTGTGCTTTGCATCAAACTGCTGATGCGAGCAGCGGCGTGGCTGGGACACCGGGTGGTATTTAAAAGCAGATTACTCTGTAGTTTCCCGCCCGGCCACGCCCCCTAATTCAGAAACGTCCCGGCATCACAGCGGGACCGTTAGATCGCCGCTGGAGCATGGGGCAGAGGTAAGAGGGGCTTCTAAAGTTACCCCGAGTGTGACCTGGGATTACCACTTTTTGCAAGTGAAATCCACCCCAAGTCACACTCGGGATTACCGCTAGGGGGGTTAAAACATTTATAAATAATATAGAGTTTGGGAATAAAAGCATCATTTTTTTGTTTGCAGATGACTCCAAACTATGTAATGTAATTAAATCCATGCAGGGTGTCTATATTTTAGTTTAATTGGGCAGCCAAGTGGCAAATTAAAATGTAATATTGATTAATGTAGTTATGCACTTGGTGGCAAATAACATTCATGCCTTTCCCCTGTACAGAGAATTAATCATACCCTATCTGGAATAGGCAGTCCAGTTTTGGGCACTAGTTCACAAAAAGCATATTTTGGAACTGAAGTGAGTGCAGAGAATGACAACTATACTAATAATAAGAATGGAGGAGCTCAGCTATGACGAGAGACTAGCTAAACTAAATCTATTTTCCCTTGAAAAGAAAGGTTTAAGGGGGGATATGATCAACCTATCTAAAACTTTTGACCTATATAAGACTGTTGATCCAAGGAGCATCAGTTTGCTCAGGGGATCAGGAAGGTTTTTTTCCCCTGTAGGAGCAAATTGAACCATGCTGAACCATTAGATAGCAAAAGGAAGGTAAAAAATGTACTTTACCTTTGACAGAAAAATGGTCTATTTATAAAGCAAGCAAATGTGATATTAATTTTTTCCTTGGTGGAGAACCAGTTAGCAATTAAAACACATGCAACTGGAAGATTTTCCAAAAAGGAATGTTTCATTGAATGGCAGAATTACTGCTTTTTACCACATCAAGTGATTCCCAGCTATTCTAAGTAATACTAATATTAGTGAGTAAATGTGCATATTTAAATTGTAATCCCATAGATAAAGAATAATTTAGGACAACATGGTAAGGTTTATGTATAACCTTAAGCCTTATATATATTATGTATATTCCTTGTATTCCTTAGGGTCTATTCACAAAGCAGTGAATTTTGACATTTACTGAAGCATTTCCTGGTATACAATCAATTACTACCATAGAAACACATGAAACTGGAAGATCCCAAGATCTCCACAGGGAATGTTTCTGTGAATGTCAAAGTCCCCGCTTTATAAATAGATCCCTTTAAGTATAAGTTTTTTTTTAAGCAAAGAAAAAGTTCCTACTTTCTGAAATTTAAAAGCACTTTTAACATTTAAGATGTCTTAACAAAACCCTAATCACTATTTATTGTATGGAAAATTACAGCATTAAAGTCTATACAGGAGTGAATTTTATTGCTGTCCTTTCTCACATTTCAGCAACCATTTGAAATTATGGTTGCAGAAAATGTTAATAATAGAACTCTAATTACAGTAAACATGACCGTTTTAACCTCCTGGGTGTTTCACTGATGTCTGGATTTCTGTACCAAAAGCGGTAAACTGTTTTTCATGAAATTTTTTTTTTAAATTGTAGACCTGTAACTTACAGAAATATGTCCAAACAAGGGTCTAGTAGATATCCTGAATATAATAAAGTTTGAAACACAATCATGTAAAAAAAAAAAAAAACAATTAACTTTAATAATAAAATTAAATAAAAAACACAAAAATCAGCTTAAACAAGAATGCATAAATAAATAAAAAATACTGAAAATGCAATAATTCGGTATACTGTATAGTAATATATTTTATATATTATATATATAAAAAATATATTTTTTATTTATATTTGTATAACACCACCCTAGTGTGGTAAATTTTAAAACAGAGTCCAACCTATAGACAAAACCACATAAATATATTTTGTAATAATTTGTATTGGATTGGATACAAGACTTTGTATTGAATCCAATACAAAATATTTGAATTTCCCGCTACGACCCCCGTCGACGGGCGTATGTACTGACATCATCAGGAATCGTCGAGGGATGCGTACACGAACGCCGGGTGTTCCTATTCTTTCAGTACTTCCATGCAAAAAAAAAAATTATTTTAGATTGTAGGCTATAATTCTTAGGCATAACTCACCGAAATATGTCCAAAATTTTTTAAATATAAATAATAAACTTAAAAAAAAAAAAAATTATAAAACATTATAAAAAAAATATTTAAAAAAAAAAAAAAAAAAAGGTATAATGTAATGTAACTGTACAGAAGCTTATATAATATATATATACAAATTATATATATATTATATAAAGATTTCTTTGTATTGGACTCAATACAGCTTTTTTGTATTGAGTTCAATGCAAAGTGATTTGAATTTCCCGCCTCCCGCCCGCACCGACGCTTGCAGCGGCGTCACCGGGAAACCCCGGAGATCGGCACTGCACACGCCGGGTGAAGACAGAAGAGAGAAGACGTCTCCGGAGGAGCTGCGGGGACAAGGCAAGTATTTTTTTTCAGTTGTAATCCGATTGTCATACAATGTTGTATGACAATCAGATTGCACTGTAACGCGTTTCTATTTTTAGCTACCCCGCGCCGCGCCTGGTTCGGGATAAATGATTGTAGCAAATTTTCTTACCCCGAACCAGGGCCGGGGTAAAAGCCCAGGTGGTTAAGCAATTCTGTCGATGCACAATAGCTCAGACATATTCTCCTGCCTGCATGCAAAGACCCTACTAACCTTCATATCCAGATGTTCAAATCTAAAATAAACTGGATTTTAAATAGACTCCTGACCAATCATGGGTATGAAACAGTGCAAAGTGAGATTAGTAAGTGATTGTATTCTTGGACCAAGGAAACTGTCACACCTGGGTTCACAGAAAGCCTGCACTAGGGTAAATACTAAGCCGAGGACAGGATAGTAGAAATGCTCCTGGACTGCTGCAATCCTTTTGAATAATACAGCTCTAAAACATAAAATTCTGTTTGAGCTTAAATGAGTACTAGAAAGTTCAGCTCACCCATATTGGAGTTATCATCAACCTTAAAAAATCTGATCCAGCTTTTTATTCAACAGAAACAACACCTGGGTGAGTCACCAAAGAATCAATGTGTCCATCTACCAGAAGAACTTTCAAAACTGCTGCACTATTGTCCTACCTTGCTAGTTCCAATCATTTTACTTATTGAACCAGTGCAACTAAGGATGATTCAACCTTGGTTTCTGAAAGGAAGTTTTGTGCTGATAACTAAACTTGTGCTTGTAGTGTGGGAATTCTTCCTATAAATTTGCCCAGTTGCAAGAATGCAGTTTTCAGCCTAAGCTATAACTATACCTTATTGCTCTTTAGCTCTGATTTTACCATCCCTCCTAGTTTTTGGATTACCAGAAAGAAAATCAGGAGCCATGCAATTCTGAATTTAAAGGCCAGCACTTTTTTATGAATCCTGATTTCTCCATTGTCCGTTTCACAAAATGTGGGTTATGAGTCCTTCAAGGAAAAAATGCTATCTAAATGTTGACTTTAATATTATTTGGCATTAGGATGGCTAATAAATTCACCTATCAAATCCATTACCTCTGGATATAGACCCATGTTTCTTGGATTTCCTGGCATATCCTAAGTGAAGGCATAAAAACCTACAGTAAGGGAAACTGTCCAAACCCTGTTTTTGTTTTAGAATTTTTCTTTACCTGTCACAGATCGAGACAAATAATTCATAGATTAAGTTTACCAGAAGTCAACAAAAAAAATTACTAGCTACCATTATTGAGTATTGTGACAGAGTGTCCCTTAAAATGGCAGGAAGAGTGGTTGATGGCAGGTACGTTGCGCCTCTAATGAGGTATTACCAGTCATAATGGCTCCAGGGAAGAGAAAGTTGGTATTTGTGGTGTAAGTTTTGGGAAAAAACAGGTTCTTTAGGGCCCTGGAGCCAGCCAAGGAAAGTGAAGGGTGGGTTCCTTGGCCAATCCTGTGCTGGGATGTGTTCACCTGGACCCAGGTGCAGTGAAAAGCTGATCAGTCGGAGGCTGGGAGGAGGGCATTGTGTTCCAGGCATGACAAGGGAGCAGAGCTCCAGGAAAGCAAGCATCCAAACCATACTCTAAACTGTGATTTACCAGTGTTGAGGTTGAGTACATGTGATAGAGAGACAGGGCACCAAATGAGGTAGCCAGATACCCAGCCGGGCTATTGTTTGTTTTGTTGTAAATTTATGGGCACTTTTCTGTTAACACCACCTTAAATAAACCCTCCTGCTATTGGTTTAGACACTTCATCTTATCTGCCCTGGAGCAGTCCTGTTACCACGAGCAATTCCCCTGTGATATCTTACACTATACAAACTGTCTGAACTGACTGAAGCCACCATACCATTACCACCATAGAAAACCTTACAAAACCATTTGTCTGGAACTCCTTATTCTGCAAGTGTTGCCATATTTGTATAATTATATGTAAATATACGGTATATATTTAATATTTTTGTGAGAAAGATGTTTACTTTAGACCTTGTATAAATATCAAATAATAAGGCAGATGTTTGCAATAGGAATATGTGAAGCCTAAAATGTTTTTTTTTTTACCTACAAGATTTCTATCTTTAAGTGATAAAACATTTTTGCACTTGCTCCAATGAACAATTAGGGTTTCCTGGCTTTCTCCCAAGGCTCCCTTCAGCATTTCATCAGGAAAAATCTGTTTTTTAGACAATGTTGCAGTATTTTTTTTTTTTATTTGTTTTGTCTGCATGGTTTTTGAAACAGAAACAAGCTTGCAATTCCTCAGGATTACTGGCAAATACAATAAATGATTCAAATGAGGATAATTTAGGGGTGTGAATGTCTCTACACAGTGCATTTCAAAGGCTGCCAGCAAAGAATCTGCCATTTTTGATTGGCTGACCTTCAAAATGAAATGTGAAAAACTTAGTAGTTTTACCACAACGAACAGAATAAAATATTAAAAACATTTCACATCATTTTTTTCCCATTGCTCAGCCGCCCAAATATGACAGTAACTTCGCCTGACTTGTAGAAGTTTAAACAATGCTTGATAATTTAACAATATATTTTACCAATGCACCTAGCTTAGTTAATATAAAACCCAGTCAGCCATTTTTTCTAGCAAGTAATGCTCCTTTAAATACTAATACGTCTTAATACAAATACTAAGAATCATGTATTTTTCCAATTAAAGTTAACAAAAAAACTTTTTTGATACATCAGCTCTTAAGATATATGCTAAAAGGTCCAGTTAATCCAATCCGTTGACATTTCTGCAAGAAAATAACTAGATGATCCTTACAACTCAGAGTGTACTCATAAAAGGAGCTCACAATTCATATTACATTTCTCAGACAGTATTTACAACAATCTAAAGATAACACTGAAATACGTACCAAGCCTTAAAGCAATCTTCCTTACTAAAGCGCAGGCATCTCTCTCCTGCGCATGTGGGCAATTCTGATTTATAAGATTTATAAGCTGCGTCCAACCCACTGGCCAACCAGAAAATAGTTTCTTGGCATCCCTGGCTATTTAGCTAGCTCAGACACAGCACTCAGTGTTCATGCAACGTAAAAAATTACAGGTTTGTTCCCTTGCCTATTTCCCAGTCCACCACGGCATTTGGCAACAGATGTAAATTATTCTATTGCCTCATTTGATCTCAGTTTGCACTGGCTACATTACTGGTATTCATTGCAGTACTTAATTCAGGTAGAATTTATACACAGCCTCAGTATCAATGGGACAGTCCTAGAGATTAAATCATGGAAGTCATCATGTTTTAACTTTAATTTACACATTCAGTACTTAATTGAAGATATTAATAAACTGAAGAGGGAGTCTAGCTATCCTCTAATGCATATGTATTTATATAGTGAGATAAGTGGTAACGCCTCGTGTCTTAGCACGAATCCGAGAGTCGTGACTTGCAACTGTACATTAGGATAACATACAAATATATATATATTAGAAAATGTTATCGTGTACAATTTTCATATAGTGTATAATATATACATAGATATGTTCTGAACTTAAGCTACATAAATCTGTGTTTAAGTGCATGTGGTGTTTATTAATGAACTAGATTAGTGGAGCTTAAAGTAAATCCAAATTTATATAAATGAAATGTGGTGAATGACCAATGGTATATTCTGTTGCAAATATTTCTTAATCCAATGTAGTGGATGTCAAACGAGAAAAAACTTTTGAGTTCAGTTTGTGATGTACCAAATTGTAACAATGATGGATATTACTTACTTATGGAGGATTGTTAGTAAATTCTTAAGGGGATTATCAATTCAACGAGTAGGTATGGATATTTTTCTAGGTAATTGCTAAAAGATGAGAAAGGATAGTAAATTAATTCAGGTTACAAGTGTTGGGGTTTGAAATATATAAATAAACATATCAATGTTCAAGAGTGACATTTTAAGTTCACAATTGAAGAAAGATGAAGTGCTTAATACTGAGCCTATAGCCTATACGGCTTAAAATCAAATATTAGGAAAGGTTAGTTCATATAATGTTCAAATGATTCAACTTAGTTAAACATTTTAAATTATAAGGGGCAGTTCTAATAGGATTATTAGTAAAGCCCAACTGAATAGTCTAATATATTAAATTAGTATTAGAATAATTACTGTTTTAAAGACCTATGGTTAGGGTCATTGTTTGTAATAAATAAGTCATACCTTCGTATACAATGGGAAGTTTGCAGAGATTAAGCACACGGTGGTGCTGTCAGTCTCTCGGAGCAAGGGCTGGGAAACTGATGCTCCCGCCCTTATTAAGCCAGATGGTGTGACGTCCAGAACTACACACTGCGCATGCAGTGACAATAAACAGTCCACTTTCGCCCTTACTAGAGATGGGTTATGCAAAAGCTGCTTATATGTAAATATTGGGTGGCTTCAGGGTCTGTAGCTATATAGCGCATACAACAGGGGACTATCTGGACCAATGGTATGCATATGTTATGCAATTACGTATGTGTGTGAACTGAATGTAAATCTGAGTTGCTCTCCAATGGGTCTATGTGTTAACTAGGTATGAGTGTCACATATTTATCTATGGGTATTAAATCCATGACTCTGTAGATAGTGGAATAGACAAGTCAGTCCTATATGGATGAAGTATACAGAATAACAACAAAAGAACCCTCAAAAACCCAGTGCTCAAAAGTCAGAGCATGATGTGCATTGTAATGGGTGAAATAAGTATTTGATCCCCTATCAACCAGCAAGATTTTAGGCTCCCAGGTGTCTTCACTGTATGCAGGTAATGAGCTGAGATTAGGAGCACCCTCTGTAAGGGAGTGCTCCTAATCCAAGCATGTTACAGTACCTGTATAAAAGACACCTATCCACAGAAGCAAATAATTAGATTCCAAACTAGCCACCATGGCCAAGACCAAAGAGCTGTCTAAGGATGTCAGGGACAAGATTGTAGACCTACACAAGGCTGGACTGGGCTACAAGACTATTGCCAAGCAGCTTGGTGAGAAGGTGACAAGAACTGGCACAATAATTTGCAAATGGAAGAAACACAAAATAACCGTCAATCACCCTCGGTCTGGGGCTCCATGCAAGATCTCTCCTCGTGGAGTTGCAATGATCATGAGAATAGTGACGAAGCAGCCCAGAGCTATACCAGGGCAACTTGATCTCGGGGCAGTTGGGACCATAGTCACCAACAAAACAATTGGTAACACACTGCGCCATGAAGGCCTGAAATCTTGCAGAGCCCGCAAGGCCCCGCTGCTTAAGACAGCACAAGTACAAGCCCCGTCTGCAGTTTGCCAATGAATGATCTGAATTCATTTTCAAAAGTCTGAATGATCCAGAGGAGGACTGGGTGAAAGTGTTGTTGTCAGACCAAAATTGAGCTCTTTGGCATCAACTCGCTGTGTTTGGAGGAGGAGGAATGCTGCTTATGACCCCAAGAACATCATCCCCACCGTCAAACATGGAGGTGGACACATTATGCTTTGGGGGTGTTTTTCTGTTAAGGGGACAGGACACCCTCACTGCATTAAAGGGACATTGGATGGGGCAATGTACCGTCAAATCTTGGGTGAGCACCTCCTTCCCTTAGCCAGGGCATTGAAAATGGGTTGTGGATGGGTATTCCAGCATGCCAGAAACCCAAAACACACAGACAATGCAACAAAGGATTGGCTCAAGAAGAAGCACATGAAGGTCCTGGAGTGGCCTAGCCAGTCTCCAGACTGGTTGATAGGGGATCAAATACTTACTTCACTCATTACAATGCACATCAAGCTCTGACTTTTGAGCACTGGGTTTTTGAGGGTTCTTTTGGTATTTTGTCTCTCACGCCTACAATAAACCTACCATTACAATTATAGACTGGTTATTTCTTTGCCAGGGGGCAAATGTACAAAATCAGCAGGGGATCATATACTTCTTTCCCTTACTGTATAATTATAATATATAAATTCAACATTACATGTAATTAAATGATTACTTATTGGTATTAGGTGGGGGTTATGTCCCTTATGGGGTTTTTACAATACAATAAATAGAATTTACAAATCCCCTTAATAGAGTAATGACAAAGTCTTCAAATAGGGAACAGGGTCATTTCTCCTGGCTTAAAAAAGAACAATGCCATGTCATATAAATATAAATGTTAATATATCATTTACGCAACTATCGGACACCCAGGTCACTACTAGTCTCCCATTCAATGTAGGCATCATTAACCTACCTAATCTCACACAAAAAAAAACAAGCGCCTATTTCGGCTCCTAAATTTACTCTAGGGGGCATTCCAACAATTTTTAATACTCAACTTGACCCTCCCATACCACAATGGCATCACCAATTCCAAGAAAAAGTTCCGTGGGACAGTATTTTCCCAAACTGAACTAACTTAACCTAGAGATTATCAACCTCTCCTTAAATACTCTGTCCAAATCAGAGATGGAAGTTTTAAAATATGGCCTATTCTTTTGTCCAGCTAACAATTTAGACAAATTTGAATTCATCAAAGATATTAACTTATTTGCATGTAACCTAATTTTAAAATCCATGTTAGGATTGGTAACAAGCAGTAAGTGCTAGGCACCTAGGATTGGTAATAGGCCATAAGTGCTGGGCACATAGGATTGGTAACAGGCCATAAGTGCTGGGCACCTAGGATTGGTAACAGGCCGTAAGTGCTGGGCACCTAGGATTGGTAACAGGCCATAAGTGCTGGGCACCTAGGATTGGTAACAAGCAGTAAGTGCTAGGCACCTAGGATTGGTAACAAGCGGTAAGTGCTAGGCACCTAGGATTGGTAACAGG
>NC_092860.1:62870408-62871817 GCF_032062135.1 Pyxicephalus adspersus
AATGGTAAAAATGTGGCGATGCTTTAATAGCATCATGCATGTGATATCGGATGGGGACAGGACAGCCAGTGACCCCCTCACATCACTGCCCATATTCTATATAAATACACTGTCTGTGACGTTTATCCGCAGTGTGTAATGTCATCGGCAGCGCAGTGTGATCGCTATGTGAGTGTAAAAGCTGCTTGTCATATTCTGCAGGCCAACAACTCGCTGTGTTCAAACCTTCAGATCTCCTAAAACGTTCGTTGTATTAACTTGATATTTTTAGGTACACGTAGAGGCATAGGAAACTGAAACTGTAGGTGCAAGTGGGGGACACTTGTGGCTAAACATTTAAAATGTAATTAGTATGGCACTATGAGAACATAAATCTCTACCTAGCAAAGTTTGCTGCTCTGTTACACATATCTGTCTGCATCTTAACTCAAGCCCCAATTTCTCCAGAATTAAGAGGTGCAGGGAAACAAAAATATAGGTGGAAGTGGGAGACACGTGTGGCGATCACCTTTCATCACCATGGCATCATTACAACATAAAAAAAACTGTCCATCAAAATGCTCTTCCTTGTTACGCATGGCTGTAACCTTCCAACACTTCAACCTCAATAAAGTTTAGTGAGCAGAGTTCATTTTCCAATGATGACATGGTGATGAAGTTTTAGGGGATGTTAGTCACAGATGTTCCCCACTTGTACCTATATTTTTGGTTTCTTACACCTCCCCATTCCCCAATTGAAGTTCAGAATGTTAGTTAAGTGGACAGGAATGTGTAACAGGAATGTGTAATGGGCAGGGAAGCCCATTGTAATGGGCAGAGTGTTTTATGTTCTAATGATGCTGTAGTAATGAGATTGTAAGGGGAGAATGTGCCCACCACTTGCACCTATATTTTCAGTTGTGTACCCCCCACCCTCAGAGAAATTGGTGTACAAAGAAGAGAAGCAGACAGTAGTCTCATAGGTATAGATTTGTGACAGGTTGGTATATATTAAGGGGCCCCTCCCCAATGTTCCTTGCTATGTTTGTGCCTCTGGGGTCCCCAATTTGCACTTGGGGTCCCTACTTTCAATTTAGGACTCCTAGTTGTACTTTCCCCTGAAACAGCAACCCCAAACTTCACAAACCATTTGTGACCCTCATATCTTGAAATTCTTTGAACCTGGGGGGCTGCAATTGTAGTAAGTAGTATCTATGAGGGTCCCCTGTACACCCTGAAGATTACAAGTCATTGCGACATACATATTAGGAGATATAGAGGTTTGTACACAGAGCTGTGAGGATGCAGAATGACATGCAGACTTTATACACACTGGATACATTTCATTTTTTTTTAAACAGTAATCCGAGCTCTGTGCTATGAGATGGGGGCGGGGCTGCCTGTGTCTCCTTCACATGTAGGCTTAGCTG
>NC_092860.1:62872081-62893532 GCF_032062135.1 Pyxicephalus adspersus
TTTTTTTTTTTTTTCAAACCCCCTATCATGTAACCTGAATTAATTTACTATCCTTTCTCATCTTTTAGCAATTACCTAGAAAAATATCCATACCTACTCGATGAAATGATAATCCCTGTAAGAATTTACTAACAATCCACCACAAGTAAGTACTACACACAAGTAATCCAATACATTGGACTAAGAAATATTTGCAACAGAATATACCATTGGTCATTTACCACATTTCATTTATATAAATTTGGATTTACTTTAAGCTCCACTAATCTAGTTCATTATTAAACACCACAACCAATGTATATTAGTATTTTTAGACATCCGATATAGCTTAAGAATGTAATAATTTTATAATGCTAAGAAACACCACTACACATTTATAATTCTTGCATGCACTTAAATACAGATTTATGTAGCTATAAGTTCAGAACATATCTATGTATATATTATGCACTATATGAAATTTGTGGACAGATAACATTTTCTAATATATATATATATATATATATATATATATATATATATATATATATGTATGTTATCCTTATGTACAGTCGTAAGTCGCAGATCCCCTGCTGAAGCCCGTTATACGAAGTGCGTCGGGACAAGATACGTTACTGCTTTTTTTATTACACCTTTAGTTAAACAGGGATTACTTTGTCTAGTGTGTAGGTCCAACATCTCAAATTTACTAACGGGGATGGACCTAGAATTTAAATGTACTTTTTGAACTCAAACATGTGTTGTGTGCTGTGAAATATAACCCACTGAATACATTCTTCTCAAAAAAACAGCTTTTCTTTCTTTATTTAAGCAGTTTGTTAATTGTTAATTAAATTGTTAATTAAAAAATACTTTTTATTCTGTTCTTGGGGGAAGCCTAAATATATATATATATATATATATATATATATATATATATATATATATATTATATTGCTTAACATTTTTAACAATATAGCAACATTAAAAAAATATTTTCCATCATGAAATAACAACAATCAAAAAAACTCACATAGTACACCAATTACTGTCCATTCGTCGTCGCAATCTTGTAGAAAAGTCAGTATCACAAAGAGGAAAGCCAAGGATTGGGACCTGAAACCTCAAATGAGATAGCCCAAGCCCGTAGGGAAGCACAGCCCAAGCCCGTAGGGAAGCACAGCCCAAGCACAGCTTAAATTAATAAACATAACCATTATTCAGAATTCATCCAGAACATTCCTCTAAGCTGCATATATAGACACATATTAAAACCCTTAGCATATATTTTTATTTGTATAGACTACATAGGAAAACATAGGAAACTCCCATACACCTAACTCTATTACTATCCATTAAACAGAAACTATTTGTCTATATTGTTGAAGATAATGTTCCAAAACCAGGTACTCACTATCTCAAAACTTATCAGAAAGGCCACTTTCCTCCATATCCACGGCAATTACTAGCCCCAGAGACTGTCTAGTACACAGCCACCCACCTCCATGCCTTAGGTATCCAGACTGAGTAGCCTTGTTAAATAGGTACAGCGCCCAATGCTCCAACGTTCCCCTCCTTATAAGCTGAACTGATCAGCCCAAGTCCATGTGTAAACATACACTCCCCCTGCTCTGCCAGGTGGGTGCTGCATCCTATCAGAGACTAAAAGACATCATCTGACAGATAACATCCTCAATAGAGGGGGGCTACATGTAACAATAGGAACCTCTCAGCAAACGACTAATACAGAGGAATAAATACATATAGTGATTATACAAACAGTTGTTCCACATGATATCATGCACATATTTGTCAATACATAGATAGGATGAAACCAACTAGCCTTTTAAATATCAGGACAATTGGCTATATGACATATTTATTAACATAGGAGTGTGCTACATAAACAACTTTGAACAACTATACTGCAAAGAAACACTAAATGTATGAAAATATATCTAAATAATACAATGAATTCATTCATAATTAACAGTGGATATTAGCAATAACCCCTGTGTCATCTGGGCAGCACCCACAACCCATAGATTGGGACACAATTTAGGGCAATCACAATGCACATGAGAAATTCAATCATACATTGTATGGATGTATCAAAAAGAAAAATGTTGGTACAATATATAATGTAAATTTAATCCCACAGGAATGACTCAATAGATTAAACCCTGGCAGCCCTTTCAATTCAAATATCCATCAGCCTCCTTCTGGAATAATTTTTTTATCAACTAACAATCAAAGAGGCCCCAAAGAGGATGGGGCCTCTTGATTATTTACCTACCTTTTACAAGGTTCTTTGAACCCTAATTTATCTGGAATGGGGAGGTGCAGGAAACTAAAAAAGGAGGTGCAAGTGGGGAACAGATGTATAACCCCCGCCCTAAAATTTCATTAGCATGACATCATTAGAACATAAAAAAACTCTGCCCATCAAACTCTCTGCTTCCCTACCTTGAACCTGAATTTCTCTAGAACAGAGAGGTGCAGTTAAACAAAATTATAGGTGGCTACTACCCCCCCTAAACTTTAATTACCATGGCATCATTACAACATAAAAAACTCTGTCCATCAAAACACACTGCCCTGTTACACATGACTGTACCTCACCAGTAACTAAACCCCAGTTACGTTTTGATTGGCAGTTTTTTATGTTCTAATAATGCCTTGGTAATAAATTTTAGGGGATGTCATCTACAGACTTTTCCCATACGTTTTCAGTTTCCTACATCTCCCCATTCCAGAGAAATTGGGGTTCAAGTCATTGAAGTGGGCATTAATGTGTAACAGGGCAGTGTGTTTTATGGTGGGGTTTTTCAAGTTCTGATGATACCATAGTAATTAAATTTTAGTGGTGGTGGGAGGGTTAGCCAAAGGTGTCCCCCCACTGCACCTTTATTTTTGATTTTGTACACCCCACCATTCTAGGGAAATTGGGATTTAAAGAAGAGAAGCAGATCAGGGTAACATAGTATGACAGGTAGAGATTTGTGACAGGTAGGTATCATTTTAGAGGCCCCACCTCAAGGCTCCTTTTTATGTAAGTGGCCCCGGGGGTCCCCAATTTGCAGTTTCAATTAAGAATTCCTAGGCACACTTGCTTTTAAAAAAAGCAACCCCAATGTTATATTTTCACAAGATTTTACAATTCTGATCCCCATTTCATGAAATTCATAAAACCTTGTGTGTTGAAATTGTGGTTACTTCTAACTATGAGTTTTCCCTGTGCACCCTGAAAATTTCAGGTCTCTATGACATACTGTTTAGGAGATATAGAGGTTTACACAGAGAGTTGTAAGGGTGCAGAATGTGACATGCAGAGACACACACACACACACACACACTTAGTTTGCAGATGACATTATTACACAAGCCCACTAGGAAGATAGATTGTTACACAAGGTTTTTGTTTTGTTTTTTTTCAAAATAAGACTCAGCACAAGCTATCAGATTGGGGAGGGACAGCCTGTGTCCCGATCTAATCATAGCTGTGCTGTTCTCTCCGACCGGCTCTTATCAGCAGCTGGAATCCTCTGAATGATTGACAGCTAAGAACGGGTAGCCTCTCCATTGTCCGTTCGGAGGATTAAGCTACGTACACACTTTCATTTATTATCGTCGGAAAACGAATGACGAACGTTCCTGCACGATATATATGAACGATCGTATAGCACCGATCCTGCACATAGAGGTAACGACACGATCGTTCGTAGATATTGTACACACACTAGATACGATCGTTTAAGCGATAGAGGAACTATGTGCACGACAGGAAAGTGAACGGACGTTCGTTCATCACGCATGCTCTGAACATGGACGATCAACGAACGACCGTACACACGAACGATGTTCAACGATCGTCGCCCAATCCGATCCGCCGGTCCGGTCGTTCGTTTCCAACAATTTTCCTCGTTCGTCGGCGTCGTTGGTTACTTTTTTACGAACGATTTTTTGCCCAATCGATCGTTCGTCGTTCGATTGGAACGATAAAAATTGGAAGTGTGTACGCACCTTTAGAGCTGGGCGGGGACTCAAGGGACTGGGAAAAACTATGCATTTTGGTTTTTTTTGCAGTATCGTTGTTCAAAGTTGTTTACATAGCTAACAAAACTAGTTTGTGTCATCTAATTCATGTACTGACAAATTTGTGCATGATATCATATTGTACAAATGTATAATCACAATATGTATTTATTCTGATCTTTTAGTGGTTTGCTAGTTCCCATTGTCACATAGTTTCCCTCTACTGAGGAGGTAATCTGTCAGATGACATCTTTCAGTCTCTGATAGATGGGATGCCTCACCCACGAGTGTATGTTTACATCCCTGGGCCGACACGTGTGCCAGAAGTGACGTCACACGGCCAAGTACCAATTCGTGTATAAGGAGGGGAGCTATTGAGCAAATTTCATGATATGGGGATCAGAATTATAAAATCTTGTGAAAATACAACACTGGGGTTGCAGTATTAAAAGCAAGTGCGCCTTGGAGTCCTTAATTAAAAAAGCAAATTGGGGACCACCGGAGCCATTTACATTGAAAGAAACATTGGGATGGGGCCCCTAAATATTTATACTTATAAATAAATAATTATACTTATCTCTCACAAATCTATAACTATCATACTATGTTACCCTGTCTGCTTCTCCTTTGAACCCAAATTTCTCTATAATGGTGGGGTGTACTACGCCGAAAATGTAGCACCTTTGGATAACCCCCCACACTAAAATTTCATTACTATGGCAAACGACTGCCCTGTTACACATTACAGCCCACTTCTAACACTTGAACACCATTCTCTGGAATGGGGAGGTGCAGCACCCACTAAAATTTTTATCACAATAGCATCATCAGATCATAAAAAAACTCTGCCCTCAAAACAAAATTGGGGTTCAGATACTGGTAGGGTACAGTCATGTGTAACAGGGTAGCGTGCTTTGATGGGCAGAGTTTATGTAATGATGCCATGGTGATAAAAGTTTGGGGGTGTTAGCCACAAGTGTCCCCTCACTTGCACCTATGATTCTGTTTATCTGCACCTCTCTGTTCTAGAGAAATTAGGGTTCAAGGTAGGGAAGTGGACAGTTTGATGGGCAGACTTTTTTATGTTCTGATGTGGCCATGCTAATGAAATTTGAGGGCTATATACATGTTTCCCACTTGCACCTACATTTCAGTTTCCTGCACCTCCCCATTCCAGATAAATTGGGATTCAAAGAACAGAAGCAGAAAGGCCACCATAGTACTACAACTATAGTTTGGTGAAAGGTAGGTAAAATATTTAGGGGGGCCCACCACAATGTTTCTTGCTATGTAAGTGGACCCGGGGGTCCTTAAATTGCATTTTCAATTTTAGGCTCCTAGGTGCACTTTCCTATAAAACAGCAACCCAAATGTTCAATTTCCAAAAGTTTTGAAACTTGTGATCCCCATTTTTTGAAATTCTTGAAATTAAAAAAAGAATGTTGGGTATTAGTAGCTTTGAGAGTCCCCTGTGTACCCTTAAAATTTTAGGTAATTACAACCAACAATTTAGGAGATCTGAAGGATTGAACACAATGGCCCTGATTTAATAAAGTTCTCCAAGGCTGGAGAGAACACAGTTTCATAAGTGAAGCTGAGTAATTGAGCAAACCTGGAATGGATTTCCTAAAATCAAGCTATTTGTTAGTTATTTGTTAGCAAATGTTTTGAATCCTGGTCCAGATCCATTACAGGTTTGCTGTATCACCCAGCTTCACTGATAAAATTGTATTCTCTCCAGCCTTGGAGAACTTTATTAAATCAGGGCCAATGAGTTTTTAGGCTGCAGAATCTGACAAGCAGACTTTACACACACAGCTATCATACTGCAGGTGGTTACATTTCACAGAACGTTTTTGTTTTTGACAGTGATGAGGAGGGCACTGGCTGTCCTGCCCCCATCTGCAATCAAATGCATGATGCTCTTTGTGTTACCTAGGTATAAACCACATTGATCACAATATTACAATACTACAAGGGATTACACTATTAACCTCCTGGGCGGTTAATTTCTGTCCGGATTTATGTGTCTAAAAGTGGTACATTGTTTTGCACGAAAATTTATTTTACAGAATAATATATTAGTATGAGTATGAAAAAGTTTGAAACAGAAAATCATGTCAAAATAATAAATAAAATTTTTTTTTTATTATATTAAAAATTTAATTTTTTTTTATTATATTACACTGTAAAATAAATGTTTATGAAAGACAATGAACTGCTTTTACACATAAATCCACTGTATTGCATTCAATACAGTTATTTTGTATTGAATGCAATACAAATGGATTTGAATTTCCCACCCCGCCGGCAACATCCCCACGCACCAATGTCACCGGGAACTCCCCGGTGACCCATCAAGTGCAGAGGAAGCCGGCCGAAGAAAGAAAGAAGACAGACATCGCAGAGAAGGATGATGCAGGACGCCGGCGGATCAGGTAAGTAGCAATTTACTATTACTTCCCATTGGTTTATCTACCCCCAGTGTGACTCGGGGTTACCGCCCAGGAGGTTAAAACATGGAACACTAGGGAGTTGGATTAAAATACACAGCACTGGACTGTTGGGGCATAATACACAAAAATTGGAAAAATTGTACATTCTAACAAGCCAGGCATTAGAAAGTTGGAACAAAGTATAGCGGATAGGTAGAACTCACAATAGCAGGGGTTACTGGCTACCTATGGCATAAATAACTAGGAGCTCTAAATGTGCTGTGTCTAGCCCCGCCCACTTTTTTACCACCTGGCTACAGTTTTCCCCCCCACCCGGCTGAAAAAAAAAGAACACTTGACAGTGAGTACTGGGTTCGGCATATTATTTTCAGCATTATAGGTGTATATTTTCGGTTTAGTGGGTAGTAATGGAGTTGGGTGTATGAGATTTTTCTATACTTTCCTACAAATATATGCAATTGGTTTTAATACGTCAATATATATGTGGAGGTGAAAGGAATGTTTTAGATTGATTGTGAGAAATATCTAAGTTGTTTGATATAAGCTGTGATTGGGCTGTGCTCCCCATGTTTTTTTGCCATCTGAGGTTTCAAATCACAATTCTTGGCTTCCATCTTTGTGGTACTGATTTTTTTGATTGTGACAACGTATGGACAGTAATTGGTGTACTATGTAAAATGAAGATTTCTCTGTTTTAGAAACAAATAACAGTGTTTTTTAAAACCCAATTTATCTAGCTCCAATTTTTGGGTAGAAAAAGAAAATATAAATCAGTTGGGGAATAGGAGCACCTCTAACACTTTAATGGTGGAAATTATCAAAATTATATACCATGTAATGTGTTGTATTGAGTGAAGGCAGTTTTTAATTAAGGATAAAGCACAGCCCCATGCACCCTCCCAGTCCTCCTCAATAAAGATTTCGGGGGCTGATTTACTAAAGGAATTTTGGACTGGGGACTGCGCATGTGCGTGGACAGTAAGAGAACTTTAATAAATCAGGTCCTAAGAATCAAGGCTGACCAGGCAATGTAATATGCCGTGTTTATTCCTTTGCAGTTAAAAAATCGACTCTGAGATACAACTTTTCCAGGAACTCTCCTGCCATGTTACTGCTCCTCAAAGCACTGAAGCCCATTCTTTCTGTGCTATGCCAAAAAGAAGTGCCCGAACTTGCTAAAAGCTGCCACTACCCCACTTTGGGATCCATAGTGAGACTTTGGAGAATGAGTGAATTTTAACATGTCTCAGCCATTGGCGTGGCGTAGTAACTATAACTGTGTTTTTTTCTATGGGTTAAGATTTAGTTTTTCTAAGTTGTTCCCCTTTTGTTACTACTGGTTTGGGACTAAATGGTCTAGTGCAGGTATATTTGTATTTACTTTTACTACTCAATATAGTTGAGGGGTGGGGGCCCACCTATTCTGTTGCAGGGTGGGGGTAGGGGCTCCGCCCATTCTGTTGCAGGTTTTTACTTCCCCCACCTAGGCTTCTCAGTGTGACCTGAGTTCTGACACCATTTGGTGCCTTAAACCCCTCATGGTTAAATTCCCCAGTCCTTGCCCCCCACCCTCAGAGGATAGCCCCTCGAACCTTACTGTGCACCATTCCACCTCACAGTATCCTTACTCATCCTCCCCCCAACCCGCCCCTTTCCTTCCAAGCCCATACACCTGCACCCATGTAATCACCCTTTTCCTCTCCTTTTGTTTAGAGACAACTGAGTTGCTCGCTCTTGCAGGGACCAACAGTTATTATGGTTGTTTCTATGAGTTCTCATCAAATGAATTTTTTTTTTCTTGTTTTCCCGTGCGGAAAACCTGGTGCGTCTTATAGTCCGGAGCGTCTAATGGTCCGAAAAATACGGTAATTGTTGCTGAATCATATCATTTTTGAGCCATTGTGGTTCTAACCATATATACCAATACTATTCTCATTTTGGATTTGAGCCCTGCCATTTTTCTTTTGGATACATAGTACAAAAGATGGTGTTTAATAAATTTAACTTTTCTTGCTAGGACCAGAAGTTTTTACTATTGTTATATTGGAATAATTTTCAAGGTTTATCCTAATGTTGTTCCCATGTTGATGTCCTTTTACTTTTACTTTTATTTTAAACAAAATGTTATTGGGTTTTTTAAAATATATATATAAACTTTTAAAGGACAAATAAGTTGCAGCAATATTTTACTGTAAATAAATTAAAAATTTAAAGATTTAAATTCAAGATAAACAAAATTGCAAACAAAATAGTGATAACAGGATGGACATAAGATAAATTGGTGATATACCAGTAACAAACAATTTTAAGCCTCAAGAAGGGGGAAAAGTAAGAAGGAGAAACAACATTTATCAGAATTTACCAGGTGGGGTATTAGAATGTGTCATATATACCAGACTGTTCAGCTTTTATTAACCCTTTGTCAATAAATGCATTCCATTTTCCAAGAAAGCGAGTGACACCAAAGTCATCATTACATTTAGAATCCAGTGGGGGTAATTTAAACTGTATATGGAGGAAGATAAAGTCCCTATTGTGAGACCAATAAAGCTGAGTTGTTTCACCACACTTCTATTAATCAGGGACCAATGATTATAAGGCTATATTGAAAAGAAATGGCGAAAGTGATCATCCTTGTTAATTAACTCTTTGTGGTAAAATAGTTTTAGATAAGAAACTAGGTATGCTAACAAGTTTATTGTAGATTTGTACCTATCAACTCATAGTTCTCCCCAGAGGTTTTTAGCCGGTTGCTCTGCCCGGCTGATTTGAATACCCCGCCCAGCTCTCGGCAGCTCTCATCCTCGGATGCACGGGGCCTGTTACCAATCCTAGGTGCCCAGCACTTATGGCCTGTTACCAATCCTAGGTGCCTAGCAGTTGCCAGAAGTCACTCAGAAGGGGTAAATGTTTTTTTGCTGCTAATATGAGCTAAGACTCACTTGCTACACCACATTCATTATACTATTACACTACTACAAAGGAATGCACTCTTAAAACTTAGAACACTAGTAAGTTGGGTCAGAATACACGGCATAGGACAGTTGTGGCAAAATACATAGAATAGAAAAATTGGATATACTAATGGGGCAGGCATTACAAAGTTGTAACAAATAATTGGGAGAAGGTAGAACACTGAAACAATAAGAGGTTACTGGCTACCCATGGCATAAACAACTGGGTGCACTAAATTTGCCGTGTTTTGCCACATCCCCTTTTTTCACCACCCGCCTATAGCTTCCTACCACCCGGCTGAAAAAAATTTCTGGGGAGAACACTGCAACTAATATGCCATTAAGGCCTATGGACAATGAAAAGCAATTGAACACTAATAAACTTTTTATGGCTACAATACCCATTCTCAGTATGGTTGTTGTACCCATTCTCAGTATGATGTTGTTTAGCGAAATGTTTATAACAGCTGACCTACCCCAAACAAATTCCCCCTGTACACGAGCGCTCAGCGAAGGTAGAAATTTAGGTAATCTTTCAGCCAAACTTTTGGATAAGATTTTAGCATCAAAATTAATTAAACAAAATGGACAGTAAAATGTAGGCTGTTTTGGGTATCATCTGTCTTTTTTATTTTTTTAGGTGACACTTTTTTTATAGATTTTCTTACTAGTGGAGAAATAGGTATTTCAGATTGACTTTTCTAAACCCATTGACCATAACTTGCATATTAACTGTCTGTGGAGAACTGTGTTAAATGCTTTAGCAAAGCACATTATATCAACTGCTTCTCCACATTCTACCTGTTTTCTTACTTCCTCATAAGGAGTAAATTTGTTTGACAACTTTGGTTTTTCTTAAATCCTTGCTGACTATCACCTAAATATATTTTTTCTAGCAGAAACTCCTCCATGAGTTTCTTTTATCAAACTCTCTAGGACCTTTTCAACTATGGAAGTTAAACTTACCGGTCTGTAGTTACTTGATAATTTTGCTCCCTCTGTCAATCCACTGGTACCATGCCAGTGATTAAAGAGTCTCTACAATTGGCAACAATGGCTTTATGGTAACTGAGCTCAGTTTAAGTGGATGTAATCCATAAGATCCTGGTGTTTTGTCATTGCTATTCTATTATTGTTCCATCTACTGCACATCGTTTAATATTTATCGTACAAAATCTTAGCTGATTTCAGAAAACCCCCCTTGGCAGTGTTATCTCACAAGAGACCTGTGTGATAAGGAGACTTGTTAACTAATCAGACACACACAAAATTGACTTAAAATTGCTGCTTCACAAATCTGTTAAATTTCAAATAACATTGCTAGAAATCAACATGGGGAACAAACACAGGAATTTAAAATTAAAGATAAAAATCCTCAAACAGAAATGAATAATTCTCTAAGATAATAGTTTGACCTAATGTATATTTTTATTTCAACATACTTTGGTCTTGTTTGGAAAAAATATTATTACAAATTTATGCCTGCTTTACTTGAACAGGGTTGTTCAACAAGGCAGTGCTAATACTTACTTGATTCCTTTAATCCCAGCTATTTATAACATAATTTACTCTTTGTAAATACAAAACTAAGTTGGAATATGCAACTATTACTTTGGGTTCTATTTTAACAGTGTTTCTAGGAATGCTCTTTGCTATTGACTTAAAGCGCACCTAAACTCAGAAATTTCACTTTACATAAAAGGGTAGACAACCCTTTTATGTAGAGTCAAAATGTTGTTGTATTTTTATGGGCAACACCCTTTTTTTTTTTTATAAAAAAGGATAGGACTTCCAGGGGTGGAGCTAAAAACATAGCCCCCATTTTAACAGAGCTCCAGCGTGTCCCGCTACTATTTCTAGAAATCGGCACGGCTGTGGAGTATTTTTTTTTCTTCTCACCTTGTCCCTGCAAGCTCCTTTTCACCCTCAGCACCAGCAGAGCCGCGCGCCGGAGCACAGGATCAACTAGAAGCCCGGAGTCAGTGCTCTAACTCACAGGCGTAAGTCATTGGCAGCCATCTTGGCCACGTGGCCTGAGCACTCCTCACTGTTCTTACCTGTTTGATTGCCTGAAGTTGCCAGCTGCAGTCTCTAGAAGTTATTGTCTGCAGGACACACAGTCTCTTCTTTAACCATCTACAACATGGGCTGTCCTGTCAGTTACTGTTTGTGCGAGCTTACAAATTGGAGGGTTAGTTGCTTCAACACTCTCTTCTGCTGCATTTAAGAAGAGATTCCTGTTTGTTATTTCTTTTTGTTTTGAGGATTTATTTTTGTCACCATTATCTAGAACCCAGAATCAGTACTTGGGGGCTTTCCTGGCAAGACTGAGTTACAATCTTAAAACAGGAGACACATTGCGTCTCCCAGGGTCCTAGGTTGGTGAGGTGATTGCGTCCTTCTACTCCAAAAAGAAAAAAGGGGTGGCTATAATCTTTCGTAAATCATTAACTAAATAATTGATGTACATATAGACCAGAACTCACGCTAATATTTAAAATAGTTTTTCAGGGTACCACCTACTCCCTTCTTAACATCTATGCACCTATTGGTGCTAATGCCCAATTTTTCCTACAAATTTCAGAATGACCTTATCAGGTGATTTTCCAAACTTAATAATAGGAAGGGACTTTAATTTGGCCCCAGACCCTAATGTGGATAAATTAGAAGCACACTCTGCTCCCTGTTCAAGTGTACTGTAAACTTTTATGGAATCATTGTCACTTTTAGACCCCTGGAGAACACACAAGCCAACTCAGAGATTATTCTTGTTGGTCCAAGGTACATAAGACTTTTTCCCGCATTGATTTTTCTTAACCCTTGATTCACTTTTTCACAAAATCTCGAGAACGGTATATCATCCAATTTTTTTATCCGAACATGTCCCAGTATTAATGAAATTAAAATTGGCACATCCAATTACTCAATCTCCTAGATGGCACTTCCCCTAATATCTTTCCTCCTCCCCAGCATTCCAAACCTTTTTAATAACATCCTGGGCTAATTTCCAGGATGACAACATCCAACACTGGGATGATCCAGTCTTGCTTTGGGAAACAGGACAAGCAGTTATGAGAGGCCAGATTTCATCCTATGTGATTAGACAAAGAGCAAAAATAAAAAAGTATGCAAATCTTTATATGACAATGTAGCAGCAGCCCACAGAACTCATATATATGCTTGACCCCAGGGACTCTAACAGACAAGCCTGGTTACAAGCAGCAAATATTTTAGATAATCGTTTACACATCAATGCATTATTTAAAGCATGTAATACTAAATATAACTTTTATCAATAGGGAAATAAGACATGATCTCTTTTAGCTAATTTAGCATCTCCACAGAAACCCAAGTGCTCCATTCACACTTTATGAAATTCCTCGGGTGTCAAATGTCATAAGCAAGATGACATCTTTAGTATTTTTGAAACTTACTACACGCAAATTTACTCTGCACAATCTCCTGCAGAAGCTGATATAGCAGAGTTTTTGCAAAAAGTGGACTTGCCAACTCTGTCAACACCTCAGCAAAAACATTTAAATGCCCCAAAACGAATTGAAGAGATTGCGAAAGCTATTAAAACCCTTCCTTTAAATAAAACCCCAGGCCCAGATGGATTACCAGCTGATTTTTTGAAACCACTGGAATCTTCTCTCTCCCCCTTATTGTTGGAAATTTATAACGGTATCTTAGATAACCAAATATCTTTTCCAAATTTCACCCATTGAAATGAGCACTGAGGGCCTTTCTTCCTATAGGCCAATTGCCTTACTTAACACTGATTTTAAAGTATTAGCAAGAATTATGGCAGGTCGCTTGAAACCTACACTACCTGCTCAATTGACTACACATCAACTGGGATTCCTTAGAAACATACATATTTCAATTGGAATACGTACAGCCATTGCTGCAACAACACTTAAGTATAATAAAAACCATGTACTTCTAAATCTTACTGCAGAAAAAGCTTTCAATAAAACACTATGGCCCTATCTACACTTACTGCTCGCTCATAGACAATTCGGCATGCGCTTTCAAACCTATATAAAATTTTTAAATACCCCACCCCACAACTCATTTTATTGTAAACAATCAGCTCTCACAACCTTTGATGAACCTAAGATGATATCCTGTTGTTTCTTGCAAACCCAAAAGAATCCTTACGCTTTATCATGTCCACATTTCAGGAATTTCAAAAAATGTCAGTTATACCATAAAATTTGATAAGTCTGTGGCCCTTTTTATATTTCCCGAACACAAACCAAGCTGGAGTACGTTATTTCTATTTCAATGGGCTAAATCCCATCCCGGTACTTTGAAGTAATGATTCCCAAAAACCCTGCAAAACTTTACACTCTGAATTTCACGAAAGCTATACAATCAATGAACAACGACTCTAAAATGTGGGCATCCCTCACACTCTCCTTAATGGGATGAGTGGTGCCAATAAAATGATCACCTTTCCCAGGTTACTATTCCTTAATGCTTATTAATTTATTCTCTGTGGCAACTCTGGCGCTTCCTACGGAAATCTGAATCACTTAATGCTCATACTTCATTATATCTCCCCCTTGCAGGCAATGCTGAATTCACGTCTGGATACGCCTTTTTTTTGTTAACAACATGGGCTAACGGAAGTCTTACTTCAGTCAGATTACTATTTGATCCTGACACCCAGAAGGCATAATTTTTTTTCAGAGTTAAAGAACAGGTTCCCCTTTATGGCGGACAGCATTTTCTTACTAATTCAAGTAAGGGTGCATGCTGTAAGGGTTGCTAGACAGTTAGCTCCTCAAGATTGGAATAATTCATTAGATAAGATGTTGTTGTCCCCTCAGGTTCCCACAAAAGCTATCTCTAAATTGTATGAGTTCCTTAGAACTGACCTAAACTATTAAACGTCTAGCTAGGGTAAGCATGGCAAAATGGCAGGCTCATTTTCCTAATTTACCGGTTTTAAAAAATCCTGCAAATGTACAGGCTATCCTGAAAGGCTATTCCGGCAGTTCAATAAAAGGAAATGTTTTTTCGACTTTTCTATAGGAATTATATCTCACCTCAGAGACCCTATTATATGGGTCGCTCAGATGGGAGTGCATGTTTCAAATGTGGAGTCCAAGCGGCTACATACCATAATTTCTGGGAATGCCCATTTATTAAGAAGTTGTGGAAGCATTGGTACAATCTTTATATATATATTATATTGTATAAATATATATACACAATATACTCAGGGATATCTACTGAACTACATACCATTCACACCAGAATGGGTAGTCTTTGGTTTAGTGGAGTTAGGAGTCCGATTTACCAGGGGCACCAAACGATTAGCACTTTTACTCTCGGCTATTGCTATGAAAACTATTCTTCATTGTTGGTTAGAATCCTGTCCCCCAACAATTCATCTCTTTATGACTAAAGCTACGTACACACGTCAAATTTTTCTCGCCCGATAATCAGCTCAGGGCGGATATCGGGCGAGAATCTGCGTTGCATGCGCAGTGAGATCGGCAAGTTTTTTTTCCATCCTACGTCACCCGATCTCGCGCCTGGGTCAGGTGATGAAGGATGAAGAACCTGAATAAAGAAACCAAGATGGCGGCTCCCGGGAAGGACTCTGGGACGACGCGGTACCCGATGCAGGACACCCCCGGATGGATCAGACTGCCATGCTGGATTAGTAAGTGTATTTTTTTTTTGCAGGTTTCAGTTTAGTTCCTCTTTAGGCCCCCATTTTATTCTGGTTAATCTGCTGTCGCCCCTCTGGTTATAGAAAATAATGTTAAAGATTATTAGTTGGTGGGGACCCTTCAGAAACAGCACATATACTTCTATTCTGGGAAAGTCTAAGAAGCTTAAAGCCACAAACAATTGAGTGTAACAACCAATGCAAACAGCATCATATCTCACAGCTGCAGTTTTTTACAAGCCAGCAGATAAAGCAATTTGTAAAGACTGTTTAAGGAATTCTGGAAATAAACCAAACACAATGATTGTAATAAAAAACTACATGTATAAAACAATGTTGTGTTTTTTATTAGAAAAAAAAAAACAGCTAGGACACAGTAGGTTAAAAGCCAAGTGACTGACTAGTATGTTTCTGGTTTGGATAATATACCTAAAGTACTGGCGAATTGGCTAAAGTATCAGAAGGAAGGTATAGTAGAGATACTTTATGTAAAATATGGTTCAAGAAAAACAAATGTGAGCCTTTTAACTATTCACGGAGGAAAGCCAGTGCATGCTCATAAGCCTCAAGAATAGAAAGGCTAGATTGGACTTTGCTCAAAAACATCTAAAAAAGCAAGCACAGTTCTGGAAAAACATTCCTTGGACAGATGAAACCAAGATCAACCTTTACCAGAATGATCGCAAGAAAAAAGTATGGTGAAGACGTCGAACAGCTCATGATCCAAAGCATACCACATCATCTGTAAAACATGGCGAAGGCAGTGTGATGGCTTGGGCCTGCATGGCTGCCAGTGGAACTGGGACACTAGTGTTTATCGATGATGTGACACAGGACAGAAGCAGCCGAATGAATTCTGAGGTGTTCAGTGACATACTGTCTGCTCGAATCAAGCTAAATGCAGTCAAATTGATTGGGAGGAATTTCTTAATACAGATGGACAATGAACTAAAACATACAGCCAAAGCAACCCAGGAGTTTTTTAAAACAAAGAAGTGGAATATTCGTGAATGACCAAGTCAGTCACCTGATCTGAACCCAATTGAGCATGCATTTCACTTGTTGAAGACTAAACTTTGGACAAAAAGGCCCACAAACAAACAGCAACTGAAAGCCGCTGCAGTAAAGGCCTGGCAGAGCACTAAAAAGGAGGAAAACCCAGCATCTGGTTATGTCCATGAGTTCAAGGCCACAGGCTGTCATTGCCAGCAAAGGGTTTTCAACCAATTTATTAGAAATGAACATTTTATTTTCAGCTTTTTAATTTGTCCAATTACTTTTGAGCCCCTGAAATGAAGTGATTGTGTAAAAAAAGGCTTTATTTCCTCACATTTTTATGCAATCTTTTTGTTCAACCCACTTAATTAAAGCTGAAAGTCTGCAGTTCAACTGCATCTGAGTTGTTTTAATTAAAATAATTGTGGTAATATACAGAACCAAAATTCAAAAAAAGTTGCCTCTGTCCAAATATTTATGGACCTAACTCTATATAATGGCCTTTAAATAGCCTTTGGTTATTTGTTATCAGGGTGCTTCCATGCAATCCAAATGGAATTTTTGACAGCTCCACACCTTGACAACAGGATTACAAACTGATGTTTACATTAGTTACATTCTTTGTCTACTACTATTCAGCCTCATAATAGACACTCTGAGACAATTAGAGGTTGTTAGACTGCCAGCCAGCACATTACACATACTGTTCCTGTGGAGGACAAAATTTTTTTTCACATGTCTCTGAGAGAGAAAGTATCCCCACAACACTCAAAGGCGCTACTGTCTTACTCTGATACTCATCATAATCAAAGCTGGTAATGAGAAGACACCTGTGCAGGTAAATAAATCCCACCCACTACAAAATTGCAGTAGTAATGATGTTTAACAAAACAATCCCCTGCCTGATGCTGAACTGCAGATAAGCACATAATAGGGAATAGGGAAGCTGGGGACGTGGTGACAAATTTTCTGACAAAAATGGTTTGTCAGACCACACTGCACAATAGTATCCACACACACAGTAATACATGGTGCACAGTACACTATGCACAGAACATATCAGCAAGTTATCATGTATGTCTCAATATGAAGGTTTGAAGATTTGAATGTCACTTACTGTAGACTCAACCAGTAGTGAAAGGTTATCATTTCAATGTAACAAAAAAAAATCTTGTAAATGGTATAGTAAAGTTGTTAAGAGAACACATGCCTTCATTCCTCTTTATTTCTATTCTCGTGGCAAAAATGTGGCTTTACCCTCATTTTCATTTTCTGTGACATTGGTTCTCAGGATAGGAGAGACAGTCCATGCCTAATAAAAATGTACAATGATACCTGGACAAGGAGTGGCCCTGCTAAGGAATTTTTCAAACACTGTTTAAGAGGCTAACGAATATAGATTTAGCTAACAAATGTAAAAAAAAAAAGCAGGAACAGTTGATGTTGTGGGTGATCTTAGGGGGGGTGAGCTCTTCTTCAACATCTTGTAACTTTTTAATGACCAAGACAAAGTCTGCAGTTGTTTCTTTTTGCATATTAATGCACAGCTTGCTCTAGAAGGTAATGAATGTCTGGGACTCAACACTAAAATGTAGTTTAGTGTCCTAAACTTCAAGTATTTTGGGGGAGTGTGGGAAAAAAACAGCACTCAAACAAAATGCATGCAAATACATAAAGAACATACAAACTTCATGCAAAATTGAGACTAGAACCTGTAAGTAAAAGGTGATAGCCACTAAGCTGACCAAGACCATTATTTATACATTAGTTCAGAAATTGTATATTTATTAATATTTAGAATTTTCCTATTCAACAGTGGAGAGTACAATTAGGTAAGGATCAAGTGCCATACTGCTTGCATAAATGGCCAAAATGAAAAGAAAAAATGAAAATTATGTTTGAAAATATGCTGCCATGCCAAAGCATGATTGGATTTAGGCATACATAAGAGGGATTGAACTCCAAAAAAGCAGTCAGAAAGCAAAATAAATGGATGTCGGTATTACCTGTGGTCTCTCTAAAACAGATCTCTGCCTAATGACTTGCCAAGCCAAAGGCAGGGCTTTACTTCTGTCTGAGCCACCAGCAAGGAAAACAATAAGAAGCAAAACTGCAATAGTTCCAAATATCACTTCCAACCTACTATGACGTAAACTTGGAGGCAGCAGCCTTAGATACCACACAGCAGATTTACAGCTCTAAAGCTGTATGCACACAATTAACACTTAAAGATTTCCGGTATAATACAAAAATCTTTTGGGGAAAAAAAACACATTTTTCACTTGCATTAAATAAAAAAATCAGGGAAAAATTTTGTTTTGGGAATTGTTTGTTTCTATGGCAGTCCTTAATCAGTGGCTTTTCTTTGCCTTTATTGATCATTGATTATTGAATTTTTGATACATCTGATATAAACCTCAGTCCTGACCTATATACAAGTCCTTATGGGTTCTAATGCTGGCACTGAAATAAAAAGGTAGCAATTTTGGAAGTGAAACTTCTTATTCCTATTATACATTTGTGCCACCAAAATGAACTAGAGTTGAAACTCTCCAGTGATGTTAGCAATTCTACCTTGGCATATAGAGGCTGCATAGTAACACCCTGTGTCATGCCAATTAGGTGTTTGCATCACACATCTGCTAGCGTCATGTGATCACTAATTACCAAATCTAAGCCTCTCCAGCAATCTCCCCTCTGAGGCTGCATTCTTTAAAATAGAAAGTAGAAAAGCATGTAGATCATGTATCTGATTTGCTGTATACTGCTGTTTGCTATAATGTTTGTTAATGAAGTATCGTTATCTATTTTTCTGACTTTTTTTCCTAAATTATGTCTTATTAAGAATAATTGAAAGCACCAAAAAGTAAG
Organism: Pyxicephalus adspersus; assembly: GCF_032062135.1. Lineage (NCBI taxonomy): Eukaryota > Metazoa > Chordata > Amphibia > Anura > Pyxicephalidae > Pyxicephalus > Pyxicephalus adspersus. The sequence goes on from NC_092860.1 coordinate 62,891,062, forward strand.
TGTGTTACTCTCTCCCACTGATCCCTAAAAGGGCTCTTTACACTATGGAATTACAGAAAAACACGCACTTTATGATGCATTATGGTAAAGCACAGTAACACAAGTGATGGTGCATTGTGGTTTTATATTTTTTTAATTGCAGCTACAGTGCTAATGTATTAGGGGGCAACACACTGAGGTTATGAGTTGAGTTTTAGAAATATGCTTTTCTGGCTACATCATGGTCCATTGGTAGTCCACTTACACACAAGGTAATATGCAGTACTATGCCTAATATAACGTGTAGTTACACATCACAACACAATATCCATAACAATAGCATGTACTTTTCTAGAGCTTTTATCTTCTGCTCACCAGTGGATCACTGCCTTGGGTCTGCAATTTGGTCAAAATTAATCTGCCTGAGCAACCAATCACTGACTTGGCTACACATATATTTCATAACCCCTGGTTAGCAATTAACTCCTTTGATACACAAACCATATTGCTGCACTGATGAGGGGCATTGGACTTATCTCCTTTAGAAACAGGTACTTACTGAATGCTTATGTGTTCTCTAAAGTGATGAGGAATTGGTTGGCACCGTAGCACAATGAATGCATAGCAATAATGTGAATTAATAAATGTGCATAGTGCAGCAGGTAATATTAAAAAAAATCCAATTAATCCAATTAATTCGAAATTATATAGCTTGGGAAACAATTCCGCAAGCTTAGAACAATGGGGGAAAAAAATAAAAATTGCAGCAAACAGTAAACAGCCATCTAAAAAAAATAACACATTGATATTCTCTCTCTCTCTCCAAACTCACTGTATATATGAGAATCAACTAATAGATGATCCCATTATTAAAACACATATCACATAGGAAAGCTACCTGACGTCACCACCCATATGTATTCTGCTGACACATTTTATTGTGAAAATTATTTTTCCCTCCCACATTGTTCATCACTATAGTGCAGATAAAAAATTGTGAGGTGTGATGGTGACGATAAATTCTATAGTAACACAGCATAGACCAAGGATACCCAATGAATATAATGAAATCTATAATTAGGTAATATGCTTAAATGTCAACATAGCTGAATGATCGTTTAAACAGAATCGAAAATCACATATATTTGTGCCTAACCTATCATTTTGATAGCAAGGTAAATAAGCCAGTTGTTATGTAAAGATGTGGAAGCTTGCATCAAAATTCATAGCCTTATTACATGTCATTCCATTTTCACCAATAGCAGGAAGAATGCGCACCACCACAAACAAATACGTGCACGAAGGATTCTTTTACTCATTGATGCAATTACCTTTTCGATAATAATTTCCTCAGTCCCATTAGCTCAACAATGGGCGACAAGGTCTTGTGCCAGCCCAGCCATTGAGAGACACCAGGGCGGATGTGATGGAACACACAGGTGCAGAACTAAGCCGCTATGGCTGAAGATGAAGCTGTTCCAATGATAAGCAAGGCAATATTATGATGCGGAGGCCTCCGCTGCTCTATTTTCCCAATAAAATCAGTGGTATTAAAAAACGAAAAGTCCAGCAATAAGCAATACATATAAATATATCCAGAGATGCAGCAGAATGATTTACCTGTTGTGGTGATGGGGGAAAAATCTTGGTTATACGTAAGAGAAAAAATTTCGTACTGGTTCTGTCTCGTTTTTACCGTATGATCCCACAGCTTAAAAAACAGGCACGTTTATTGTCATAATGATTTGTCCAGATGTGGCTGCTTTTCTTCTGTTTTAAATGTTGTTAGAACGCATCATCCACCTATCAAGACTCGAATACGACATAAGCCATCTCTGAAGATGCGTCCGTGTAGGCAAGAGATACGAAAATGAGGGCAAGACAAGGCGGCTTTATCGGCTCAATGCAGGGTAGCAAAGGAGATGCTTCAATCCCGCAGCTTGGTTTGTTTCATAGTCGTCCAGGGATCCAAGCAGACGCCATAGCAAACACAAGCCTGTCAGTGCTAGGGAACAAGGAAGAAAGGCAGAAGGCACAGAGAGAAAAAAGAAGGCGGGGGATGGGAACTCATGGAACCCAATCAAAGCGCAAAAATATGGACTCTCGCGCCACCTAGCACACGTCTGTAAAAACATATACGCTGATTCTTCTTTTCACAAATAAGTCCGTTTATCTAACTTTCCTCATAAGCTTTTTTTCTCGAATTTCAGTCCAAAAATACAGGCCATATGTTGAAAAGACAGAGTCAACTGTACCTTTACCCGTCCTCATCTGGTTGTTTACACAGCTGTGTTGTGGATTTGTACATAAGGCAAATCACGATTTTAACCACCTAAGCGTTTACACTGAGGTCTAGATTTCTGTACCAAAAGTGATCCACTGTTTTTCATGAATTTTTTTTTTAAACTGTAGACCTGTAACTTACAGAAATATGTCCGAACAGGGGTTCTAGTAGATAATATGAATATAAAAAATGTTTGAAACACACAATC